>NC_041345.1:32790666-32814580 GCF_004354835.1 Perca flavescens
TCATGAGACTATCACTGGATTACTGTGATAGTGATACTGGTTGTACAGAAGACTATCACTGGATTAGTGATACTGATACTGGTTGTACAGGAGACTATCACTGGATTAGTGATACTGATACTGGTTGTACAGGAGACTATCACTGGATTACTGTGATAGTGATACTGGTTGTACAGAAGACTATCTCTGTATTACTGTGATACTGATAGTGGTAAGTGTGCTCACCATGGCAAGAGGCGGAGGCAGTGGTTTGGTTTTAGATTGGGCGCTGGCCTTTACGCTGACAGATACTCCATCCTTGTTGATTTTGATGACTGGCACCCCAGTGAGCTGAACTTCAACAGGACCCTTCAGTTGTTATAAAGACGGCATCATGAAGAGACACAAAATAATGTGTTCAAATATGGATTATTGGAGACCAACTGAAACATACTTTGTTATAGAAACAGTTTGTGGTGTTTCTGCTCACCTTAGGCAATCCCAACTTTTTCAGCAAAGCATTAACAATCAAATTAATCTGTTAAGGGGAGAAGAGAGGAGGTGGTGAGAGGAGGAGCATCTTTCTTCTCCGATATCTCCCTAACCGGTCTGTCTATCTCATTGATCAGTACCGTTGTTTCACCGCTGCTGCCTGCAGCGTTCTCCCTTAATACTGACAGTCACTTAGACACAAAGTTACCTTTAAGGAGGTGTCAGGTGTTTTTCAGCTGTTCTTACCTGTGGAACGGTCAGTTCAAAAGGCCCGTGGTCGTAGAGCGCCTGTCCGGCGCTTTTAAACAGGTCTTCAGAGACGCCAACGTAAGCCATCCGGTTACTATCTTTATCTGTGAACACCGGCACTACACCTGCTGCTGGTAAAGCAGGCCTTGTGTCACCGTAGTACACCACACCCTGAAACACAGACAAGAAAGTAGCAGATTATGGAAATACTCAAGTGAAAGACACATTTTACACAGAAACCTTGCACACTGAGTCCGATGCATGTCGGAAAACATTCTTATTTTGTGCTATAGCCTAATTATATTTTGTATAATTTTAGGTATCTGAGCACGGGGGACTCGTTCACTGCCATGGCTAGCAGTTTTAGGTTGGGCATCAGCAGTGTAGGGAAGATTGTGAGGGAGACCTGTGACCAGATCTGGACACTTACATGCCAACTCCAACAGAGGACATCTGGAAACAGACGGCGAATATTTTGGACTCAGTGTGCAAGGACCTTTACTGTGAACAGTTTTATAGAATGGAAGTGTTTAAAGGGGTGATAGAATGCAAAACTGAGTTTCTTTTCATAGTTGAATTACGACAGTTCGGTGGGTAAAATAGGCATACATAGAACCTCAAAGTCCGAATGACACCTGTTTCCTCTGCAAATCTCACAATTTGGAACTGCCGCTGAAAACAGGTGAATCCCAACGAAGCTAATAGTTGACATCAACTCAGTGGCTGTACCTTAATTGGCTCTGGTCTGTACCTCTGTCATGCCCCAAAATGTACATGCAGACCACTGGTCTGAGACCAGCTGGTGACTGAATGTACGTCGCTAGATCTCACACACTAGTTTAGCTGCGAGCTGCTCTGTGTACTTTCACGGGAATTAGAAAGAAGAAAGTTTGGAAGTTTTTTCAAGGATATTGAAAATGAACCACGGTCGTGAATTGTTTTCCCCAACATGGATCCTCGGGGAAGAAGGGGCTTTGGAGCCACCAGGACGAGACATGAGAAGAACATAGTAGTTACAACTCTGTCTGTGTGCCTGTGGAGCTGAGACACTGAACTAACTGGAAGTGGAGGTTTTTTATGTCCCAAGGTTAACATTACAGCAACACTAGTGGTTGTAATGAAAATGACGAAACTTTGCATTGGTGCGTGTGTGTGTGTGTGTGTGTGTGTGTGTGTGTGTGTGTGTGTGTGTGTGTGTGTGTGTGTGTGTGGGAGAAACACTGGAGGATGACTAAACTGTAACTAAGCTGTGTCTCTGGTGCTTTGTACAGTAACATTAGTTGATGAGTTTATGTGTCGGAGCAGAAATTAAATTTGAAGCCAGCCGGGGATATTTTCTCGTGCCTCGGCTGCTCCAGCCATTCCTGCTCCGGTGGCGGCGCTGCCTGCGGCCGCTGTCCAGCCGCTTGTTTGGAAGTCTATCGGTAACGTTAACAGACAGTAAGTGAGTGTAATTATGGAAAGCCAAAAAATCAAAGGGAAAGGTGGCGCTGAGAAGGCCAGACTTAAAAGTAAAAAAAGGGATTGTGTTGCTGCAAGAGTGTATGGCTGCAGCCTGGAGATCTCCCGTCTCATGCACTCCCGTCTCATGCCTCCCATCCAGAGATGTTCACAAGTCATTCGGGCTGTCCGAATCTGCAGACTCGTTTATAACTGCTTTATATGCACTGGCTGAAGCTTGTGAGTACGGGGCACTGCGCGACGAACTGTTGAGAGACAGGATCGTAGTAGGCATCAGAGACAATGTGCTTTCACAGAAAATGCAGATGGAAAGCAGGCTGGATCTGACAAAAGTCATTAATATGGTCAGACAAGCAGAAGACATTAAATGGCAACAAACAGATCTGAGAGGAGACGCCACACATGCTACTAAAATTACAGTGGATGCAGTGCACACTAGGAAAGCAAAACAGCAAGCCTTGAAAAATAAAAGACAGCCAGCTAAACAGCACAAAGACAAGCACGAAGCACAAGCAGGAGCAGAGCTTAAGTCATGCCCTAAATGTGGTCATTCGCATGCTAAATTCCAGTGCCCAGCAAAGAACGCAGACTGCCACAACTGTGGTAAGAGAGGGCATTATGGCAAAGTGTGCAAGTCTACCAAGAGTGTGAGTGCTGTCACGGAAGATGACGACATATTCCTGGGAACTATTGATGCAGGAGAGGATGCATGGACAGTTGACTTACAAGTAAGGCATACTAATGTGAGATTGATACAGGAGCTGACGTTACTGTCATACCAGAGCAGGTGTACAGACAGATATGCAGTGGCACGTATACATATACGTGGCCGTATACAACCTCACCCCAGGTAAAAAAAAATTTGGTGATAAATGCACCTCAGTTAGCCTCAGACTGGTAGCCAGAGTAGATAGCATAGACTTGGACTCTGTAAAACATCAATACCCAAAGCTGTGCAGCAGGTTAGGTTTAGTACAGCAGCAGTACACAATTAAGCTCAGACCTGATGCCAAGCCTGTGTCTTTGAAAGTGCCTCATCGTGTCCCACTGCCATTGATGGGGAAAGAACAGCAGGAACTCCAGCGCATGGAGCAGCTAGGAGTCATCAACCGGATCGAGCAGCCGACAGAGTGGCGCTCTGGCATGGTGGTCGCACCAAAGAAAGGATGAAATCCGGATCTGTGTCGACCTCTCTCCCCTCAATGAAGCGGTGTGCAGGGACAAGTTCATCCTCCCGTCTGTGGACCAGATGCTAGGCATGCTATCTGGAGCAAAGATATTCACAAAACTGGATGCCAACATGGGGTTATGGCAGATGCCATTATCAAAAGACTGTGCCCATTATACCACTTTTATCACCTCATTCGGGCGCTACTTCTTCAACCGCTTACCATTTGGTATTGCCACTGCTCCAGAGCATTTTCAAAACCGGATGGTGATGAAAGTGACGGAAGGCTTAGAAGGAGTCGTCTACCACATCGACGACGTCCTTATTTGGGGTTCCACACAGGCAGAGCACGACACAGTCCTGCAGAGGGCACAGGCGGCTGGCATCACACTGAACACAGCCAAGTGCGAGTTCAGCAAAACCAAGGTGAAATTTCTTGGATACATCATCTCAGCAGATGGGATAAGCCCGGATCCAGAGAAGAGACATGCCGTACTTGAGATGGATCCGCTACACCAGTGTTTCCCAACCTTTTTTCCATGACTAGGACTCATGTCTAAGAAAACCTGAGCCCCCCTCCGAAACCGAAGTTGAGGTAACTCTTGAGATAGAGCCTTACTTTCTTTTTTGATACAGAGCAGTTATCAGCACTTTGACGTTTCTCCGCCATGTTTCATTCATAAAATAGTGATGCCGAGGATACAACAAAATATATAGTTTTCATACAGACTTTTGTATACATAATATATTCTAGTGTATTATCATAATTTGTTTAACATATGCAAATAATTTGTTTTACCTCAACCTCAAACCCGGTGGCCGGACCCCAGGTTGGGAACCACTGCGCTACACAACATCACTGAGCTCAAGAGCTTTCTAGGCATGGTGAATCAACTAGGCAAGTTTGTGCCCAACCTGGCTGAAAAGGATAAAGCTCTCAGAGACCTGCAAAAAATAACCTGTGGTATTGGGGGCCTGAGCAGCAGAAGGCATTCACCAGCCTCAAACAAGAGTTAGCGTCCACTCCAGTCCTGCAGTTGTATGACCCAAACAAAGAACTGAAAATCTCGGCCGATGCCTCGTCATATGGGCTAGGTAGTGTACTTCTGCAGAAATGCCAGGGGACCTGGGTGCCAGTGGCATATGCTTTCAGGGCACTCACAAGCACGGAGCAGCGCTATGCTCAGGTGGAGAAAGAGGCGCTGGCCCTGACCTGGGCATGTGAAAGATTCAAAGACTTCATCATCGGTCTCCATTTTGGGAGCTGGAGACTGACCACAAACCCCTTGTGAGCCTGCTGGGCGGACAAGCGCTGGATTCCCTCCCACCTAGAATACAGAGATTCAGGATGAGACTCATGAGATACAGGTACACAATCATGCACGTCCCAGGGAAAAGCCTCACTACAGCAGACACACTGTCACGGTGGCTTGAAGGGTGGCGTGACTGATGGAGATGGCTTGATGGAGGAAACAAACATATATGTGGACTGTGTAATGGCAAACTTACCAGCAAGCGAGGCTTACCTGTCCGAGATGCGGAAACAGCTGGGTACAGACAGCATGTGCACTCGGGCAGCATGGTGGCCCAATGGTTAGCACTGTGGCATCACAGCAAGAAGATTCTGGGTTCGAATCCAGATGGTTCCGGGCCTTTCTGTGTGGAGTTTGCATGTTCTCCCCATGTTTGCGTGGGTTTCCGCCGGGTGCTCCGGTTCCCCCATCAAAAACATGTACTAGGTTCTTCAGTCAGTTCCCTTGATCAAGGCACTGGCTCAGATCTGGAGTTGGTCCCCGGGTGCTGTGATTGGCTGCCCATTGCTCCCTTGAGGGATGGGTTAAATGCAGAGAATGACTTTTGCTACATGTATGTGACAATAAAGTACCTTTTAAAAAAGAAGTGATGAAGTACTGTATCGAGGGCTGGCCAGATCGCAGCAGACTGGATGTGCTAGTGAGACCCTACTGGACAGAAAGAGCTGTTCTCAGCACTCAAAATGGACTGTTATTGCGGGGTACTAGGCTAGTTATCCCTTCAGTAATGAGGAATAGAGTGCTAGAGAAAATTCATGAAGGGACCAGGGCATAGTCAAATGCCGGGAACGAGCCAAGCAATCTGTGTGGTGCCCTGGGCTAAGTAGCCAAATAGGAGAGCTGGTGTTGAAATGCATGGCATGCGTTAAAGAACGTGCCAGTGTGACTGAGCCTCTTATGCCTTCCAAGCTACCTGATAGGCCATGGCAGAAGCTAGGGGTTGATTTGTTTACATTGAAAAACAAAGACTACTTGCTTGTTGTGGACTACTTTTCCAGGTATGTGGAGGTGGCCCAGCTGAGCCCGACAAGAAGTGTGGATGTGGTAAAGCACCTCAAGTCAATGTTCACCAGGCACGACATAACGGAGATTCTAGTCACAGACAATGGGCCTCAGTTTGCGGGGGCTCACGTGACAGCTTTCGCCACAGAGTATGAATTCGAGCATGCAATGAGCAGCCCCAGATACCCTCAAAGCAACGGCGAGGCCGAGCGTGCTGTCCAAACCATCGAAAACCTGCTGAAGAAAGCAACTGACCCCTACCATGTGCTGCTGGCTTACAAGAGCACTCCTTTGAGCAAAGGCTTCAGTGCAGCCCAGCTGCTTATGGGGCGCCGCCTGCGCACAACAGTGCCAGCTTTCCCGGCAGTGTTGGAGCCAGTCATCATGAATCCTGTTTTGCGTTAACAGTCAAGGGTGATTACTGTGTGTTCGCAGCTTAAAGGGCCTCAAAGAGTTCATATTCGTTACTGAAATCTGGTCTCAATAGAGTTCACAGGAAAGAAGAGTGTTAAATAAACACTAAAAAAATGTGTTATAGTAGACCAAATGTTTCACAGTGATACAAAAGTGAGATTATGCAACCTGGTGATAAATATGTAGGTCACAGTCTATTGCTTTTCAGAAAGGGAGATGTGGTGTGATCTATAATATTGTTACACTGCCGGGGCACCAGGGGGCAGTACGAGGCTATTGGAGGGTTGTGTAGCAGTGTAGTTGGTGAGAGAACAATAAAGTAAGCCGTGTGAATCTAGCCTGCTACATCTTTATTCCTTATTTTAAGAACCCAATACGACAGTCTCAAGTCTTTGAGCTTGAGTCCAAGTTAAGTCTCAAGTCTTTAAGGGGCAAGTTCAAGTCAAGTCTCAAGTCTTTGAGGGGCAAGTTCAAGTCAAGTCTCAAGTCTTTTGCCACAAGTCCAAGTCAAGTCTCAAGTCTCCATCTCCATCTGATCTCCATCCCTAACACTGTATTGTTAAATCTTATGAATTCAAAGCATGTCCTGTAGCTACCATCCATACAGTAGGGATGGCTGACGCGAAACTGACGTTCCGAAGCTTTGTCGAGATCCCGAAGCCCAGAGTTTCGAAACACTGATCCGAAGCGTGATTCAAAACACCCATGTCATGTGACTACGGCTAAATGAAGCTTTGGAGTGTTTCACAAGTGTTTCGACAGGTGGCATGGTCCGCCGAATCAGCGTTTGATTGACAGGGTCTGGAACAGACCACACAATCGCACATCTGTATAAAGTGAAGTCAATACATCTGACCTCTTGGGTTTTTGTGACAGGAGTTTGATTTTCAGATAGTGTATTTTTGGTGAAATAGTGACATTTATAGTGCGATTTGTTTAGTTATATTTAGGCTTACATTTAAATTTACACATTGACTGATAGGCTAGAGACAGACAGAGTATACATACAGTGACACATTAATAGATAGATAGATAGATAGATAGATAGATAGATAGATAGATAGATAGATAGATAGATAGATATATAGATAGATAGATAAATAGATAGATAGATAGATAGATAGATAAAAATGGAAGCTCCGTTTTCATTTTTATTCAGAGCCACAAATGTCATCATCAGGCCCATCATAATCAACATCAACACCAGTAGAAACACAGGACAGTTTATGGGAACGTTTTAATGATAGTGTCCGTGAAACCAAGATGATACACAATGCTACAGCTGATGCCACAGTGTGTTGTGTATTGAGTTATGGCTTAACCACTAGAGGGCGCTGTAGTCCACAGTGCATTGTACTGGATGTTGGTAAGAGCCGTAAAGAAGAAGAAGAAAATAATAAAGAAGGAAGTTTACAACAAGTTGATGCTAGCTCGACGGTCTCGTCTGTTCTGGAGTGAATAATACAGAGACATAACAAATTGGCGACGAGGATGGCGACTGCCGGTGTGCCTCTTCCTGCGTTGTTCCTACCATGCGCCGGACAACCTACTATTCTGTTCGATATGTGGATGAAAATGTTCGGGAATTACCTGCTCGCTATTCACGCGGAGGGGTACGACTGGCCCGACATGAGGAAACGTGCAATTCTCCTACACTGCCTGGGCACCGAAGGCCAACGTGTATTTTATACACTCACGAATGTAGGTACAACCTATGATTCAGCAGTGGACGCACTGCGTGCACACTTCAGTCCAGCAATAAACATTGTAGTGGAACGGCACAAGTTCAGACAGAGAGTACAGAGATCGCATGAGACTGTAGCCGAGTATGTGGGCGCGCTACGTGAGTTAGCTACAACGTGTGGATTTGCTGGGAACACAGATGAAATGATACGGGACCAATTGATTGAGCATGCTAGCTGTGTGAAGATACGTGAGAAACTGTTAGTACAAACTGAAACAGATCTCACTCTGGATAAAGCAGTAAAGTTGGCGTGTCAAGTGGAAGCAGCTATCGGACACGCCCAGACTCTAGCTTCCGAGCCGCATGCTCCAGTGCACGTGGTGAAGGTGAGACCAAAATGCCCATTCAGAAACAGAGCAAAGAGCAGTCACCCCATCGAGCCTGCAGCAGCACTGAAACAGGATCAAAGCTGTTTTAGATGTGGATCAGCAGCTCACCTGGCAAATGCCCAGGACTGCCCTGCAAGGAAAGTGACGTAATGTGTATGTAAGTCCAAGCAAACCACGGCCAAGGTAGGAGAAGTGGTTATTCTGGAAATGAACACAGTACGAATGATAGAAAATGGACAACTGGATGACAAAATTACATGCACAGTAGCCATAAATACAAGGGCAACTTCCCGTACTGTGGAGCTAGTGGTGGATACGGGATCGGCTGTGTCAATCATTCCTGGGCACTTCTATAGGGCGAACTTCAGTGGTGTGCCGCTTGCTGAACCAGAAAAAAGGCTAGTGACTTACACCAAATCTGATGTTCCAGTGCTGGGTTGCCTGCCAGCTACAGTGAGGTATGCAACCATTACAGTACCAGCTACACTGTACGTCGTGAAGACAGGCACAGCTCTGCTCGGAATGGACTTGTTCAGGGCACTGAGACTTTCTATTGACAACAACATGGTGCTCTCACCTGCGGGCCCAGTGACAGAGATCAGAGAGATCAACGCCGGATCAGTGACTGGAGAGAAGTTAGGTCTTGCTAAAGGTTTCATTCACCGTGTGAAAGTTAGGAAAGACGTCCAGCCTGTTCAACAAAAACTGCGGAGACTTCCACTCTCTGTTAAACAAGCTGTCTCTGCTGAATTGGAGAGACTGTTAGAAATGGATGTGATAGAGAGGATTGACGCATCCCCATGGATATCACCCATCGTTGTCACACGACGAAAGAATGGTTCAGTGAGAATGTGTGTGGACTTACGTGAACCAAACAAGGCTGTAGTGATGGACAGTCACCCACTTCCTCATATGGATGATCTCTTCTCTGAAATGCGTGGAGCCACTGTGTTCTCAGCCATTGATTTGGCAAATGCTTATCATCAGGTGTTACTGGCAGAGGAAAGCAGAGATATGACTGCATTCATAACTCACGAAGGGCTCTTCAGGTTTCGTCGGGTTCCATATGGGCTGTGTTCTGCCCCAAGTGCGTTCTCCAAGATGATGTCTCTGGTGCTGAAAGATCTCAAGGGGGTCCAGAACTACCTAGATGATGTCATAGTCTATGGCACAGAAAAGGTGGAGAATGATCATAACATGCAGATGGTGCTTGCTGCACTAAAGGAAGCTGGCCTCCAGCTCAACAATGAAAAATGCCACTTCAACCAGACCAGCCTACGGTTCCTTGGACACACCATCTCAGCCCAGGGTTTGCTGCCAGACACAGATCACCTCAAGGCTATTACAGCTGCTCCAGCGCCTAGCGACGCCACCACACTGCGCTCATTCCTGGGGCTCACAGCATGGTATGCAAAATTTGTGCAGAACTATGCATCTCTGGTAGAGCCCATGCGAGACTGCCTGCGTGGCGACACATTTCAGTGGACAGCAGCAGCACAGTCCAGCTTTGACACGGTCTAGACTCGCATTGTAACCAGTTCAGCGCTGTCAGTCTTTGACCCCAGCCTTCCTACAATTGTGTCTACAGATGCTTCGGATTATGGTCTGGGGGCCATACTGACACAAATGCATCCTGATAACACTGAGCGCACAGTTGCTTTTGCCTCACGTTCACTTACCCCTGCTGAACGTAAATACTCCATTGTAGAAAAGGAAGCGTTAGCCTATGTGTGGGCAGCGGAAAAGTGGAGGACTTTCTTATGGGGGACAAGATTTACACTGCGTACAGATCACCAGGCTCTGACCAGACTGCTACACACAAAAGGACTTGGACGCGCAGGGATGCGTATTGCCCGGTGGTCAGCCAGACATCTGTGCTTCACGTATGACGTGGTGTATCGTGCAGGAGCACAAAACTATGCTGCGGACTGTCTCTCCTGTCTGCCTCTCCCATCAGAAGAGAATGCAGAGCCAGTGACTGAGCCTGAACTTGTAGCTCTGCTGGACACAGAACTGAAAGCTCTCTCTGTGAAGGACTTCGCTGTGGCATGTGAGGCATGCCCAGAGCTTACTGCCATCAGGGCACAGATGAGAAAGGGGTGGCCTATAACAGCAAAGTCCCTACCGGCAGGGCTCAAACCCTACTTTGCTACTAGAGATGAACTCTCAGTCCAAGATGTGACAATATACAGGGGCCCTCACCGACGGCTAGTGCCTGTGGCCCTGAGAAGACAGCTGGTGGACCTGGCACATGAAACCCACCAGGGTGTTGTGCGCACCAAGCAGAGGCTACGTGACTTATACTGGTGGCCCGGCATGGACATGTCGGTGCAGGACAGCATTAGTGCATGTGTGACATGCCAGATGAATGATAAAAGCGCTAAGACGCATTTTGCCCCGCTTCAACCAGTCTCCCTGCCAGACGGCCCATGGCAGAAGGTGGGAATCGACATCGTCGGACCGTTCGAGTCAGCAGACTGGGACTGCCACTATGCCGTGATACTGATTGACTATTATACAAAGTGGCTGGAGGTGGCTTTCACGCACTCAATCGGCCGTCACTACTTTCCTGTCTACTGTGTTTGCCCGTTTCGGCAACCCCAGAGAACTCGTTAGTGATAATGGGACACAGTTTACCTCGAACGAGTTCGTAGAATTTCTGGCAGTGAGGGACATTACACACAGGAAAGTGTCTTTGTATTATCCACAAGCAAGCGGAGCCATTGAACGCTGGAATCATGTTCTCAAAGAGTCACTTCTTACTGCCGAGCAAGAGAGGAAACCATGGAAACCATTCATACAGGACTTCTTGCTCACGTACCGTGCAACTCCACACAGTGCGACAGGAGTGTCACCATATGAACTCATGTTCAACAGGAAAATGCGCACAAAGGTGAACATCGGTCCAGCAAGCAAACCTACTCTGCTGACAGAGAAGCAACTGCGCAACCGTGTCACCTCTAAACAAAAGGCATCAAAAGATTACACAGATGTGAGGAGAGGTGCACAGGTACCAAAGATCAAAGAGGGAAGCATAGTAAGAGTACGGAAACCCTTCCATGTAAAAAAAGGACTGTCAAAGTTCCATAGACCTGCCAGAGTGGTACGGAGAGCTGGTGCAAATGCATATGTGCTGGAAGATGGATGCACCTGGAACGCTACTCATCTCTCGCTAGTCCCTGACAGTGTAACGGACACCATTGACAGTTCTGTTCCAGTACCTGTGCCGGAACCTGCACCAATGCTGGATGTTCCAGTACCTGAGTTGGGACCTGCACAACGGCTGGATGGGGACATGCGGATGTCTGCCAGGGTCAGGAAGAAGCCGGCATGGCTTAGTGATTATGTACATTAATCCTTCTCATGGACTTTGGGGGGAACTAAGAGGGAATAATAATGACAATGAAAGTTGTGAAAAAAAAAAAAAGACATTGAAAATGTCTGAATGCTGTTTTGCTAGTGAAACGGTTTGCTTAATTTCACTTATGTTTAAAACTTCTGTTAGAAGTTTGATAAATGTAATGTTGCATGCTATAACAGTTAAATTGATACTATTATTGGAAAGAAGAGGATGCTAATGTTAAGTAGAGAAAAAAAAAACTTAAGTTTGCATTATATTACAGCTGAGGTCTAGGTGAGTTCAGAGGCGGCTTACTCATTTTTATTTTACCTGGTAAGCTTTCTAAACAAGAGGGGAAATATGTTGTGTATTGAGTTATGGCTTAACCACTAGAGGGCGCTGTAGTCCACAGTGCATTGTACTGGATGTTGGTAAGAGCCGTAAAGAATAAGAAGAAAATAATAAAGAAGGAAGTTTACAACAAGTTGATGCTAGCTCGACGGTCTCGTCTGTTCTGGAGTGAATAATACAGAGACATAACACAGTGGAAGTGAAAAAATACCTCCACTCTGCATTTTTGCCCAGAACTCATGATCTCCTAACTTACTGGAGAGAGCAGTAATCTTTTCTCATTTGTATGCCCTTGCTAAAAAATATCTTTGCATGCCAGCAACATGTGAGAGGATTTTTTCAAAGGCTGGAGAAATTATGGGTAAAAAGAGCTGCCTTCCACAGCAGAGAAATTCATATTTTGGAATAAAAATCTATAAAAAAGTGAGACAATGTGGCTTGATTTTTTATTAATATTCATTTTTCATGACCAAAATAACAAGCCTTACAAGCTTCACATATTACAAAAATACAATCATAATTTTTTTTTTTTTTAATGGCTTGTTGTCAAGGTTGTTTCAGATCAACACCTGCAAGTGACCACTAGGTGTCATCGTTGAGACGGGTCTCGGATTGTTTCGAAGCCTCGACAAAATATGGCACATTTGCTTCAACTGTTTCATTGTTTCACGAAGCCTTGATCAGCCCACCACTACCATACAGTACAGTATCAAAATCAGTTGTAGGATAACTTTATGGGGTCTACTGCAATGCAATCTGAAGAAACACAAATTAAGAACTTGTATTTTTCAATATTTTGGTATCTGCATCAAAGAATACATGTTTGCCTCTGTTACTAACTGGCTGTAAAGCCCAACCTCATCATGCATTACATGTTTCAGTGTTCAAAGTTAATACACCAGCCATGGTGCAAACATGTGAGAACTGATCCGTACTGCTATTTAACAACAATCTGGTGAAATATGAACCTAAGTCTGTCACATCATATGGATACAACTATAAAGATTAAATGTGCCTTCCCAGCATTAGTACAACACTTTGCAATGGTTAGCTTGTTACCTGTTACCTGATATATGCTAAATGTAATGTCTCTTTCACTAAAAAAAATGGCTAATGTCAAAGTGGAAATCAAGAAAATAGTGGCAGCGCCACACCAGTTACAGAACAACATGCATCTCAGTGCCAGTCCAAATTACGCACAATAAGCAGTTTGAACTCACTGATGTAATGCCATTTATTTTCTAAGTTATTATGCTCAGTGAAACTGAGTCCAGCGCGAGGGAGACCCGACTCAGAGGAGGAGAGGTTAGTGAGGCCAGCGTCTCCACGCAGGTGATGGCTGAGCCACGCATGGATGAAATAATGAAATAGTAAATAGGACTACAGAAACAGAAATATGTGGAGAATCAAGATAGTCAAGATGGCCCAGTGTTTAGTGAACCGGGTAAACCTTGTTCACTTAATAGCCTACAAATCATCCACGCATCACATGAGTTTGCCCTCCCGACTAAATGTAACGTCTCTTTCACATTAGCAGGTGAGTTACTGATCTATCTGGGTGCATTTTGAGATGCCTGATGAAGTTAGACGTTGATCCGGCATCACTTATCTTGGTGCCACACACCTTGCATGTAACTGTTGGCTTACTGCCACTGTTTATGAAGTTATTGAAAGCAAAACTAATGACAAAAGGCACAACTCCGGGAGGACTTGGTGTCGCCGTCGTCAATGCATTTTTGATGTGAGTGCGCACATAAGGCATAATGCATGCGTTATGTTGCACATTATAGCAAAGGGCAGGGGACATGCAGCTCATCATACATTTCCCCAACGTATATGCACCAATAAAAGAAAATAGAAATACATGAATGAATTTAGATTTAAAAAGAAATAATTGCATGAAAACAGGTTGTTGAAGAGTCTCGAAGCTTGAGTCCGAGTCAAGTCTGAAGTCTTTTGGGTGAAGTCTGAGTCAAGTCTGAAGTCTTTTGGGTCTAGTCTGAGTCAAGTCTGAAGTCTTTCGGGTCGAGTCTGAGTCAAGTCTGAAGTCAGCTGTTTGTGCGACTTAAGTGTGACTCAAGTCCGAGTCTCAGACTTGAGTCCCCATCTCTGCTCCCGTCTCATGCCTCCCGTCTCATGCCTGGGCTCCAGGCTGCAGCCATACCCGACTCTGTTACTGTGCTGTGTCCCCCCCCCGTGCCTTTTTGCTCTGCAGCTTCATTCGTTGTAAACCAACCAATCAGCGCGCAGCTCATCTAAATATTCATGAGCATACTATATAAGGGAGAAAACCTCTTGTTTCATTCTAGGGCTATTTAACAGGGTTTCATTAGGGCGCATAGAACAGCACCCGGGCTCAACCAATGTTACATACCCCATTAGGAGACCTTAAGGAACAATGTGAAATACCCTATAGAATCATTCTATCACCCCTTTAACATGTCTGTCTCTTACTGTGAAAGGCACGTCGAGGCTGTTGGACGTCACCGTGACGTTTCCGCTCAGAGAGTAGTCAAGGTTGATTTTGTGGTCTTTGCTCAAAGTCCTCGTCATGGCGACGCCCGCCAACATGGTGTTTACATTAGGGACAAGATTCCTAATAGCAGGACAGAACTGCAGACAGACAGACAGACATGTTAGTATACACAGTCTGCACCTAAACCTGCAGGTTCAGGACTCATTGACCCGGTTGGGTTCTGTTAAAGACTGAAGGAGGAACAAACCTGGGAGGTGAATGCAAACCTTAACGCTGCTGTGAGAGCAGTGTTCACCACAAACCTGAAACACAATGAGAACATCTGATCAATCAATCAATCAATCAATCAATGAAATATGGTTTATCCCCAGAACTAAAGACTCAGCTGATTGGTTGTTTTACCCCAGGTTATCCACACGGATCCTGTCAGCTCGGGTCTTACAGTAGTCATCTCCAGACGGTATCTCGAGACTCAGACGTCCTCCGGTTTGGATCAGTCTCACTCCGATGGTGACGCCAACATTTTGTCCTGTTACGACAGCCGTTCCTCTGAAAACACATCAAACATAACTCAGCCTGCATTCAACTTCAGAGGAGTGGAAAACTCAGCGCCTCGTCTCTTAAACCTCGATGACCCTCAAACATGGCTGGAACACTGGAACACTGTTTGCTATGTTTGGTGGTGCAGGTTGGCGCAGTTTGTTGTTGTTGGCGTTTGTGGAGCCTGGGCTGTCTACAGAGAACGTGTTTTTTTACAGTGTGTTCAGGGGACAGGCAGCTAGCAGATAGTAAGGAGATGTTTTTTACAGTGTGTTCAGGGGACAGGCAGCTAGCAGATAGTGAGGAGATGTTTTTTTACAGTGTGTTCAGGGGACAGGCAGCTAGCAGATAGTGAGGAGATGTTTTTTACAGTGTGTTCAGGGGACAGGCAGCTAGCAGATAGTGAGGAGATATTTTTTACAGTGTGTTAAGGGGACAGGCAGCTAGCAGATAGTGAGGAGATGTTTTTTACAGTGTGTTCAGGGGACAGGCAGCTAGCAGATAGTGAGGAGATGTTTGCTGTATGTGACAAAAAATGTTGTAGCCTAAAAAACGTGTGACATCACTTAGAGCACCTTAACTGATCATTAATTATAACGCAATTGAGGGGTTCCAAGATGGCGACCGTGTAAGGTGTCTTTTCGAAGCGCTGCTGCACGAAATTTATTAAACGTGGAAAAACAGTAATAACTGAATGTTTAGTATATAACCTACCTGAACTTGGTTTTGTGACGACCTGCAACACCTAAATGCCAGGCTGTGATAGGAAAAGAATGCTCAACACTGGAAAAAAAAGTTCTGAAGCTCCGCCAGGTAACGTCTTGATAGCCTCATGTCATGATTATGCTAGCACCATGTCAACAGTAGCAGTCGTGTCAGAAGAATTCCCTCCGTTGCCTGTTACCCCGTGCAAATCCCCTGCTGCAAAAAGGCCCTTTTGGAGGAGAAAGTGAACTCTCACAAGATAACTTTGTCGTATCTGCCCTCTATAAACTCATAAATGAACGAGCCGACTCTTGAAAAGCTGGTTAACGAAAATTCAAAAAAAAATAGATGGAAATTTATTGAAAATAGAGGGCTAAAGAAAACGGTGGACTTTGTGTGTGGTGAAATCAGAGATACGCAGACGAAAGTGACAAATGTTGATTCCCGTCTCAAAGAGGAGAAACTCAAAGTGACTAAACTCTTAACCCTTGTCTCTGAGCTGGAGTCTTACTCCAGACGGTGGAATCTGAAGCTCTACGGCATTCACGAGAGCCAGAACGAAAATGGGAAGGAGAAAGTTGTGGAGCTGTGTCAGGTCATTCTCCCAGACGCATTGCTTAAACCTGCTGAGGCCATCGACATTGCACATCGCCTCGGGAAACCGAATCAACCCAACACCAAACAGTCCAGCACCAGGCCGAGAGCCATCATCATTCGGTTCGATATGAGGTCTTACAGAGATGCACTTTGAAGGCTGCAAAAATCACCCCTTCTTGCGTGACAACAAGCTACGCTTGGTCAAGATCTGTCACAACCTGTCAAAGAGGCCAGGATGACGTTCTGGCCAATAATAAAGAAAGCAAGGAGTGAGGGAAAGTCTGCTTACTACGTCTGAGCAAGGGCTTTCGTGGATGGGAAAGAGTTAACTTAACTTTGGATCTTCTGTCTGCAGCCGGTTGGTTGAATATGCTAGCCTACTGAGGCTTGTCAATCTTCGTTTCTACCTCTGGTGGATAATATGACCACTTAGTTAGATGTCTGTGTTCATCCACTCCAGAAGTTATTTTGTTGGGAAGAAGAACAGGCTTTGTAAGTTTGGTTATATTGATGTTTGCCATTTATTATTACTGTTTTTCCTAGGGTTATAATTAGGCCTAGACCTACTATACGTGCAGTTTGCTCAGTTTGTCAAATTCTGATTCTTGTCTCTTATCTCAGAAGTTTACTTTCTTAAAACTTGTCATTGTCTATAGTTTCTTTAAACGCCAGGGGTTTAAGAAATGTTACAAAACGTAAAGCATTATTTTTATTTGGTAAACAGCAGAACTCAGATTTATGTTTTTTCCAGGAATCACATTCAGTCGCAAATGATGTGAATTTTTGGAGAAGCCAATGGGGGAATGATTTGTGGTTTTCTCACTGTAGTGAAAGGTCAGCAGGTGTTTTGACATTGAAACATAAGTTCAATAGTGCTGTTTTACATACAGACACTGATCCAAAAGGGCATTTTATTTGTCAGGTTATTGATTGCAATAAGATTATTTTTATGATTCTGAATGTGTATGGGTATAATACCAGTTCAAAGAACATACAATTGTTTGCTGATATAGAAATCAGACTTCAACATTGGTTACTTAAATTTCTGAATTCACACATTGTAATGGGAGGGGATTTTAATGTTATTCTGAATCTTTTAGTTGACAGATGGCCACATGCCTGCACTAATTCTAGAAACACTTATTTGAAGCGTTTTATGGAAAAATTTGATTTAATGGATGTATGGAGGGTGAAGTTCCCAGATACAGTCATGTTCACTTGGAATAACAAAGATAATACAAGGCTATCCCGTATAGACTATTGGTTGGTCTCTAACAGTATTAAGGAACAGTATATTTCAATAAAGGTTTTTCCATGTCCTCTAAGTGATCACAAATCTATATCCATATCTATTAATATGTTTCCTTCAGATAAGGGTCGTGATGCAAATTATTGGAAGTTAAATAACTCGCTCCTTGGGTATGATCAAGTGAAGACCTACATTTCTCAGTTAATTTTGTGATTTTTTTAGTAAAGCCAAAGTTGAAAACTCTTTTAATTTAAATTGGGAGTTGTTTAAATATGAGTCGCCAAAGTTTCTACGACAGTTTGGTAGTAATCTAGCTAAACTTAGGATAGCAGAAGAACAAAAAGTTATCAATAGTATTTCCCTGCTCTCTCAGTTGTCTCCAGACTCTTTAACAGAAGAGAACAAAATAGACAACAGAGCTTGGACAAAATGTACAAAAGGAGGGCTGAAGGTGCTTTTGTTAGGTCACGGAGACGATGGTTAGAAGAAGGTGAACAGAATTCAGCTTATTTTTTAAGTTAGAAAAATATCGTGCTAAAACGAACACTATTAATCAGCTGAAAATTGATGGCATAGTAACTGACGATTCAAAACTTATTTCAAATTTTTGCTCCTCCTTCTACAAGAATTTGTATACATCAAATTATTCTGAGAGTAACACCCAAAGTTTCTTTGATTTATTGAGAGATATTCCCCAACTTAATGAGTCAGATAGAGATATTTGTGATCTCCCTTTATCCCTAACGGAGGTCAGTAATTGCATAGGGCTTCTTAAAGACAATAAATCGCCTGGTACTGACGGGTTAACTTTTGAGTTTTACAAGTCATTTTCTTTGCAGTTAGCTCCCTTTTTACTGCAGGTGTTCAATGAAAGTATTTTAATCAACACATTACCTTGGAGTATGTCTCAGGGCTTAATAACACTCATTCCCAAACCTCGTAAAGATGTACTTTGTATTGATAACTGGCGCCCTATTTGTTTATTAAATAATGATTACAAAATATTAGCCCTTATCTTTGCTAAAAGAATTAAAATGGTACTTGCATCAATTATTGACGAAGCACAATCAGGGTTCATACCTAACAGGCATATCTCTGACAATATTAGGTTGGTTCTAGATATACTTGATTACTCCCATTTAATTTCAGAAAACAGTTTTATTTTTTTTCTAGACTTCTTTAAAGCCTTTGACACTGTGGAGCACAATTTTCTTTTTCATTCACTTAGGAAATTTGGATTTGGTGAATTCTTTTTCAGTGCCATCAGAACCTTATATAACAATGCTAATTGTTCTATTAAGCTTAAACATGGTAAAGTTATATATATTATTATATAATTATAAGTTATATATATGTAAAGCTATAGATAAACTTCTCTTTGACTTTGTTTGGAAAAACTGCACTCATTATGTAAGAAAATCTGTTCTAATGAATGAGTACTGTAAAGGTGGCCTTAATTTTTTGGACTTTACTACTTTAAATTATACTTTTAAAATCAATTGGATCAGACGATACCTCAGGTGTCCGACTTCTCTATGGAACTTTATTCCCCATTACATCTTTTCTTCGTTAGGTGGTCTCAACTTTCTATTGATCTGTAACTATAATATTGATAAAATCCCTCTCAAACTTGCTTCCTTTCATAAGCAAATGTTATTGGCCTGGTCTTTAATCTTCAAACATAATTTTAGTCCCCACAGATTTTATATTTGGAACAATACATACATTTTATTCAAAAATAGATCAATTTTCTTTAAACATTGGTTTGATAACAATATTTTGTTGGTCAGTGAATTATTTAACCAAGATGGTCAACTTTATTCTTATTCGGAATTTCTTCAGCAGTATGGTATTCCTGTTACTCCTAGGGAATTTTCGATTGTTTTCGATGCTATCCCCACTGGTGTAATTGCACTTTTTAGAGGCTTTAAGGCTCATGGTAATCTCCCTGTTTTAGGTAATGTACTTGATACTGATGTTGGTAGAAGTTGCTTCTCTCCACATGGCAAGAATATCAACAAAATAATTCGTCAACTTTTTCAACATGACATCATTAGTACACCCTCTTCTTTATCACACTGGTCCAGCTTTGTTGGAGATATATGTTGGGATAAGGTCTGGCTTCTGCCGCAGAAGTTCTTTCTGACTAATAAAGTCAAAGAGATTTCTTTTAAAATGCTTCATAGGTTTTACCCAACCAACCACTATTTACAGAAACTCAAAAAAGACATTAATGTAAACTGTACATTCTGTGGAAATCAAAGAGAGACTCTTGTACATTTATTTTGGCTATGCCCTCATACTAAACTACTTTGGAGTAAACTATCTCGGTACTTAGCTGATCTCATTTACCCTGAATTCTCCTTGTGCTGGGAAAATGTACTTTTTGGTTTCATTAACTTTGACACAAATCTCACCTCTCAATTTAATGTAATCAACCTGATTTTAATTTTGACGAAATTTTACATCCATAAGTCAAAATTCCAAAATAAAACACCTAACTTCATTGAGCTGTCCATTCACATTAAACATTATATACATACTATATCCTGTTGCAGTAATAAGAAAGCTGTTAGAACTCACACACTATTTGTACTTTTCAAATGCTTTATGTAAATTGAGTTGTTTTCTTTCTTCTTTTTTTTTTTTTTTTCTATTATTGGTTGTATCTCCCCTGGCGTACTTGACCTGTTCGTATTGTATACATTTGTGACTGTATACTTGTTATGTGCTCAATAAAATTATTATAAAAAAAAAAGAAAATAACAATAATTATAACGCAATTTGAACTTGTAAGATGATGTGGGAGTTCCTGACACATGGAATATGAACTGTGGTTTCATACGTACTGAAAGATATTAAAAAAGCAACGATTGGTTCCTCTTTCGATTTCTGCGGTGATGTTCAGGTCCCTGAACTCAAACTGAAGACCTGAACCCGGCTGGAACCTGACCACGACATTATCCTGGTCCACATCCAGATGAGTTAATGTCAAACTGTGGAGGAGCAAACACAATATATAAATATGCAATCATTAAAAACAAAGAAACTAAAGATAATGATAAACTATAAATAAGAAAATATAAATAAAGAAATTATTTAAAAAAGGGGAATACAAAGAATATAACAGTAATAATAATAATATGATAATTTTACCTTTTAATGTGGCACGTTAACAACTGGAAATCCTCAAAAGGTTTTTTAACCAGCATCTTCAAAAACTTCAGACCAAAATCTTTCACTGCAAAAACACAACACAAATACTAGTCCAGTGAAAACACAGAACACGCTCTAGATATGAAACACACACACACACACACACACACACACACACACACACACACACACACACACACACACACACACACACACACACACACACACACACACACACAAACAAAACACAAATACTACTCCAGTGAAAGCACGTCTCTAGATATGAAGCTAAATGTTGGTCATCTTCTCTATCATCATTCCTAGCTGCTGCAATTTTCTTCATCTTCATTTTAGATTTGTTCACTTTTTGTTTCAATTAATTAAAGTTTCATAAAGCCCTAAAAAGTCTCTAAAACACTTCCTCAGCCACCTTCTCTTAACCTTATGTTTATGACACAGGGATGAATCAGTGTGTGCTTCTCAACAGATCTTACAGAACTCCGTCGCTTTGTTGGTGATTCTCACTTTGAGTCCGGTGGGACCGTCGGCAGTGATGGAGGAACAGAGGAAGAGCAGGAAGAAGAGGAAAACACACAGGAAGTCATCCTGACAAACAGAAGAGACACACACAGGACATGTTCAACATTAAAGGGTAACATCGTTTTCTATGCAACCTGGACTCTATGTGCCCATGTTTTAGTGTCTCAACAATCTTTGAAACTAGTCTATTAATATCTATTAATAACTATTAATATCCTGAGTACCCGTCACCCTGGACGTCTCCTTGTTACATGAGACGTCTCCTTGTTACCTGAGTAGCCAGGTAGGTAGGTCAGTAATGCCAGGTGTATTAATGAGTGATGTCACTGAGGGAGTCGCTGAGCAAGGAGACTAGAGCGGCGTTAGCGTTGTCGGTGTGACAGTATCATTTTTAGGAGACAGAGAGAAAGAGAAAAGAGAGAGGGGGGGAGAGACAGAGAGACAGAGACAGAGAGAGACAGAGAGAAAGAAACAGAGAGAGAGAGAGAGAGAGAGAGAGAGAGAGAGAGGGTAGGACATAAAAGATACAACTCTGGGCAGAGTCCCTCTCACCTCCGATCCAGTCAGGCTGCCCAACCCCACAATAGACAACAGACACCCCAACTCAACAAAGTTAATACACAAAGAGTCCACACCAGAGCCCAGCCCCCTCATCGGCAGACCAACCAATCCCGGCACAGTGGAGCCCAACCCAGCAGAACCATGACCAGGCCAGCCCAACCAACCAGAGCCCAGCACAGCAAGGCCCAGGCTAGCAGTACTCAGCCCAGGAGAGCTCAAACCAGCAGACCCCAGCTCAATAATACCGAACCCGGCCAAGCTGAACCATGCCCTCATGCAAGGACCTCCAACACCACAAGTACACATGAGGAGAGCACTCTGCTGGACAACTGCCACTGCTGTGGAGCTGTACAACACCACCCAACCTACTCAGACATACTCCAAGGTAATAAACACCCAGTCTGTACCGACATCGGAGAAGTTAGGCAACCGCTTCAACTCATCTTCCAGAAATTAGGCTAAAAAAAAAAAACGGATAAGAGAAGAATACCCATATGTATTCATTTGTGACTATTTCTTTCTTTTTAACTTCTCTTTCAATGACTCAACCAAGAATATACATAGTATACATGACAATATCATTCTCCATAACTTCCTGGAATATCCAGGAGCCAAAAGTCTTAACTCTGACTTTCTACTCAGTATCAAACACCATGACATTGTTGTTCTATTGGAAACAGATTTAAGTACTCACTGTCCCTCAGGCTATCAAGAAATTATTTTACCATCTTTAAAATACAAAAACATAAAACGTGGCAGAGAGTTATAATTTGGTTTAAAGAATTCCTGACAACATATCTATCTGTCAAAAAGAAAGAACTCACTCGAGTGTGGTTGAAGCTGAATAAAGGAAATTACCTGTACATCTGTGCAGTGTACGCCCCACCTGCAGAATCCCCATACTTTAAAGAAGAGTTCTTCACTGACCTTAACAGCCATTTCCTGGCTCAGGACAATGTGCTACTATGTGGGGATTTTAATGCTAGAACAGGTTTGGAAAATGAAATAGTCGAAATAAGTGAGAAAGATAACAAATTCATTACATCACCAATCTTGTAAAATCAGATGAAATCTAGACACACCCCTGACTCTGTCATTAATAGAAATGGTAAAGAGCTAGTGCATCTGTGTCGAGGCCTAGGCCTGTACTTTCTGAATGGTAGGATGACATGGTTCACATACTGCTCAGCTCTTAGGTCTAGTGTAGTTGATTACGCAATTACTGACATGGACCCCTCCTCCATCAACGCATTCACTGTAAGACCACAGCTACCACTTTCAGACCACTGCCAGATAAATGTATATCTGAAAAGAACACAGGAAATACAAATTATAGACACTAAAAAACTTGTATATCTCAACCTGTCCTATAAATGGACACCAGTGCAGCTAACTGTGTTGAAATTACTAATCTTATTAACAACTGTTTAGTAACAAGATTCACACCAAGTCATGCAGATGTAACTATGGCAGTAAATCAAATAAATAAACTATATCACAGGATCGCCCTCAAAGCTAATCTCTTGAGGGGTAATCCTAAACCCAAAAACACAACCCACAAAGAAAAATGGTTTGACAAGGAGTGTAAACTGATGAGGAAAAACCTCAGAAAAATCTCCAACCAAAAACACCGCCAACCACACAACCCAGAAATTAGAGAAAACTGCTGCAGCAAACGTAAAAGAATATAAAGATATGATTCAGAAGAAAAAACAAAAACACTATAATGAAACCCTAGAAGAAATTGAAACCTCAATAAGCCAGAATCAGTTTTGGGAAAATGGAATAACCTAAACCCAAAACCAAAACCAAGACACACCTCTGAAAGACAGAGGAACATGGAGGAATTACTTTGAAAACCTTTACAACACAATCCAATCAAATAACCTTACAATGGGCCAACAAGTCATTACACAAAAGTTACACTCCTTGAAAAAATCCTAAAAGACAGTCAAAACCCACTTGCCTATGAAATCACCCAAGAGGAATTAACACACACTCCATGAACTAAAACCAAAATAAGCATTTGGACCTGACAGCATCAGGACTGGAATGCTGAAACACAGCACCCCGAGCTGGAGAAGACCCTTCTAAAGCTGTTCAATCTCATTCTTCAAGCTGCTGCTTCCCTGAGGTCTGGAACAGGGGCTTATATCCCCTATCTTTAGGTGTTTTTATATTTTTATTTAACTTTATTTAACCAGGTAGGCCGTTGAGAACAGGTTCTAATTTACAACGGCAACCTGGC
>NC_041345.1:32815080-32840976 GCF_004354835.1 Perca flavescens
TTTTGGGGTCTGATTTATGTCCACTTATTTTGCTCAGGTAGTGATTTAATGTGCACTTTTAACATTGGCTTAACCTCAACACCTGATGGATTGAGAATTTCTTTTAATGATACATCTAACAAAACCACATTTGTTAATCACAGTGTGGCTAAAATGAGCTCACTGAGGCGGTGTCTGTAATCAGCCCCTGCCTCTGACTGCATGAAACCTGACAACCTGCACTACACAGCTCATGTTACTACAGGGCCTGATGAAGAATGGCTTTAGAGACATAATGACAGTTTGACAACCTCACATCTGATTTGGACTGATACTGACTGTGTTGTTGCTTGACTGACAACCAATATAGTTTTTTAAAGAGCCCAGCTTGTGTTTTTTCTACATCTCTCAAGGCTCGTCTGCTTTTTCCTTCCTCGAGAGAGTTTTTTTGGTACAGTGCTGTTTTCATGTAAAATGAACAGAATAGCAGCTTTTTCAGTTTAGTGTTGATGATTAGGATTTTTTTTACTTGAGCCTGTCAGGTAAAAATGTCTGTACACGTTCCTGAGGTCACTGTAAGACTTTTTGCTGCCGAAGCTAATGAAGCGTTTGTGAATATGAAACTGGCTTCCCCGACGCTGGGACTGCCAGATCCCTAAAAACAGTTTATGCAGACCGTTGATAAGAGCTGCGTGGCTCTGTGTTGCTGCAACACCACGGCGACAAAACTCCGTCCGGTTGCAAATTTCTCTGCTAAAGTTGATTCTGCCACTCAAAGCATTAAATACGCCCTGTTCCACATTCTGTATCACACATTTTGTGGGAACAGAATAAAACTCTCTGTGGCCAGGTACCTTAGATATTACTACTCTGTTAGATTGCAAAATGTCACTCTAACAGATGCACTGTTCTTAACCCTGATTTTCTTCTCCACACACCAGCTGACCGAGAGAAACAATGGTGTTGCAGAGCTACAGGTGGTACCATGACCTGACCTCTCTGACACACCTCTCACTAACCCTGATTTCATTTTTTTTAGGTTAACAGTTCTTCTTTCAGAGACTCTAGCAGTGGCCTAACCGTGTGGGCATCTCTGTTGTAGGTGTTTCTGATGCTATCTGATTTGGACCTCTGCCATCTCATCTCTCAGTACAAGCAGTAGAGCTCATTCTTCCTAACAGAAAGCTATCCAGCTTTTTCTTTCCTAAATTTTGCAAAGTTGACACATGGGTTAAAACCAGGTGTAAAAAGTATGATTAGGATGATGGAAATACAATTGAGGGAAAAACAGTTGTTTCACAATGGTGAAGCAGCATTGGTTCACAAATGATTTCTTTTTGGATCAAGACTACTGTCAGCTAGTGTATGAGCCAAAGCCCTACTCACTGAAATAATTCCAAAATGGAGAATTCCTACCAAAATCTCAAGTATAGTGGTTTGCATTCAAAATGCAACATGCCTACATTTGACAAAAGCTCTGCTTATTGTACTGAGGTATAGAATGTGCACGCGCAAGCGACTTGACCTGTCACCCTTTTTGAGATTTTGTTTACAGCACCTCCACACATTGGACTTGGGTAAAGAGGACACCCAGCAGACACACCACTGTGTGAGGACCAACTGGTAACGTATTATGTCTCAGTGCAAAAGGCACAAATTCCTGATGACATGCTAACAACCACAATGAGAGCAGCAGAGCCACTCAGTGAGCTGATTGGTTAACCCTCACTGTAGACTAAGCTTACAGAGCAGCAAGGCCATAGCAACACACACACACACATAGTCAGAGATAAGAGAAAAACAGGAGTTGTGCATGTAGAGTTCAGCAATGATTTTGATATAGTTTGTCATGAATTATAAGAAAGTGATATGTTTCCCATATCAGGTAACAAATTGGACAAATAGAGGTCAATTGGAAGTACTTAGGTTTGTTCTATAGGCCTAAAAACTTTAATTTGTAATGATTTTAGAACTACCAGACAGCGAGTAGCATAACTTTGGGTTGCAAACTAAAGATAAAAAGAAAATAAACAACATATTTTTCTTTAATTCGTCTTAGTTTATTGGTTATATTGAAACCAATACAGGTTGATATGAGATTTCAGCCTAAAAACAGTTAATTTAATATTGTACTCTAGTGAGTTTTTTTTTTTTTTTTTTTTAGTAAAACTGCACTAAAGACTTTGTTTGTATTTTGATTTGCTATATCACAAATAGGTTAAAACTAAATTAATTGATGTTGACGTTGAAAACACTTTGGTGAATGGTTTTCTTTTAAAAGAAATGATTTATTGAATTTTGTGTTGCTTTTATTCAGGTTTTGCTGTGTAACACAGGACAGTGTTAATTGCTAAATCACTGAACAGATTTATATGTGCTGCGTTTTTTGAGTCATGAGCTTGTCATGCCTCAAATAGAAGGGATATAGTAGCAATAATAAATAGGGTGTTTAATGAATGGGGTGTTCACATAATTGTTTTTATTTAAAAACTATTCTAAAGAAAATTTAGTTTTATTTTGATTGACTTTCACTATTTACTGAAACACAACCCTTAAAGTAATCTAAAAGAGAACAATTACAAAAGCAGTGTTTCCTTTTTAGCACAATTTGTATGGATTTTATAGAGTTAAACCAGCATGAGGGAAAGAAATGCGGTTTTATAATTATTGATATTCATTAAAATAAGTAGACACTTTTCCAAGTGATAATATTGATAAAAGAACAAATAATGCTTTTTGGAGTTCTGTTTTGTGCCACACGGCGCCTCATTTGTGTCAGTCGCGTCCATCTCGCTCCCCCTCCAGCTGCAGGACCAGTAAAAACTGTCTGGAGGTTCGGACCAGCAGACGGACTGAGAGAAGGAGGGGGGGGCACCGTTCTGCTCTGACACATCTGACACATTGTGAAGTTAAGTAGCACACAGACTCACATTCTGAAAATACACACATTATTAGGAGAAGATAATTAGAAGTACTTATTTTTACTTTTAAGATAAGTATTCAGTTGATGTGTCAGGAAATGTTTAAAGTACGTTTCATTGTTCGAATCTGAATTGGATTGATGAAAATTTGATAGAAATAACTTTGGCTTTAGGTAAAGTCTGACATAAAACATCTGTAAACTATTTTTTGTATGAGTGCTGAGATGGGGTTTGAAACCATGATGATTAAATGTATCAACAACTTGGAGATATGATTAAGACTAAATATCTAAATGAAAATGTTTAATGTTGATGTGACTGCTTAATGATGTACATTATGAGTAATGTACTGAGACAATGGTATACACATATTCATTTAATATTTACTCTCATATTTATATGTTTACACGAAAAGTAAAATATAATATAAGTTAAAGATAACTCTTATAAACAGTAAAAGATAATACTTTTATACCATAAAGATAATAATATATAATATACTAGTATACTTTATAAATAGAAGGGATAACAATTCAGTCAGGAAAAGCTTAGAGGAAACAAGAGCTTTAGAGAGAAGTGCACTGGATGACTGGCTCAGGTTACAGCAGGCGTGTCCAGCGAGGAGGAGTCTGCCACAAGGCCTTGTGTCTGAGCTTTCAGCACACCAACATCAAAACTTGAATTGACTCAAATGCCTAAAAGTTTAGAAAAAAGAAGTTGCCTTTCAGGCCAGTTCCTGCTGGTACCAGAGAGCTAAAAGTACTTTTGAATTAGGATAATGGGTTTCCTATTGATGGATTGTATAGGAGTTAAATTTAACAGTTACTTTCAATCGGAAGTCAATTATATTTGACCTACTTCTTGCTTTCATTTGAGGGAATTTAGCCCACACTGGGGAAATTCATATAGGTGATAAACAAACAGTTGGTTTTTGATTTCAAAGACAAATTATGTCATTTTAGGAATAACTAATTTGGATTTCAAAGACAAAAAAGTTAGTATCAGAATTTTGTCAAATGCTTACAGATGCTATTTGTAATTTGACATATTTGGGTTAAAAAGAATTAGGATTTTTGTACACATAACATATGTTTATGAAATATGTTTTATTGTCATCAAACTGCCCGACCAATATATAGGCCTACAAGTCCAACTGAAATGATTAGTTGCTAAATCAATTAATTGATTGACAGAAAAACTGCTTTGATCGTTTCCAGTTTCAAAAAATGTGAGGACTTTTCGATATTGCTGTTGTTTTTGTACCTTAAGTACATATTTTTAATGGAATATTGGTGGTAACAGAAAATGTTTACTATAACTATCTGTATGAACCTTGTTTAATTGACTAACCCCATTTAAGCAATATTTTTGAATCAATGATGACATAGATCAAACTTTGAAAAGCAGTGTGTTTAAATGCTCCTTCTTACAGAGGCTCAAAACAGCCAAGAAGGGTACCACACACCACACACACACACACACACACACACACACACACACACACACACACACACACACACACACACACACACACACACACACACACACACACGAAACAATGGTAAAGATTGTTTCCAACGATTTGTCAAGTGCTAGCAACCTCTGACAATAGAAGACAGACATGGACGACGCTATCAAAAAAAAAAAATATATGTAATCATTAAAGTAATTTGTGTATTGTGATTAGGTTGTAATCAAAAGGGTGGAATGTAATGGCAAATTAAATTTAAGCACAATTCCTTATATTTTTATGTTTTATTTCTACTTTACTGCTCTCACAAATGCTGAAAGAGTTTATCTCATTTCCCACATGTAGATTTTGATTCTAACTTTGTGAGACATGCAGTCTGGAACATTATGTGAGCTGTTAGCCTGAACCGATAAAGGTACAAGGTCACCCCAAAACTATCTCATGTTTTTCCCATGCCAGTTAAGATGTAACTGGGGGTGAAAGTCATACAGGGAGGAGGAGGTGAGATGTCTCCGAGATGTCTCTTGTATTCATCTGATTGTCTTCACGTGTATCAGATTGCCTGTCAAAAATTGTAGCGTCATAATAATCCAAGTGCGTGTGTGTTGTCACCTGAAGATGTATATAAGCCTGGTGTTCTTGTGCACTCATTGGAGAAACTGACTCCACACTGGGCTGCGGCCTTTTGTGAAATCATGTTGATCCTATTTGCAAATATATCTTTTTAATAAAAATACAAAACCCAACTTGGTTTTAGTCTCAGTCTGTCTTATTTGTTTCAATTTACTAAACTCTAAAATTTCCCAGTCAACAGTCTTTTCTCACGGCGAGGCTGTGGTCACTGAGCCTGTACTTGTACTGGTCTTTCTCACTGGCGAGGCTGTGGTCACTGAGTCTGAGAATATTTCTAATAAATTCTGCATGCAGGGATTCTATGGGGTCTTTACCCATCTATTGTAGTCAAGCTTACTGAATGGACCCCATATCTCACATCCATACAATGCAATTGGCATGATGACACTGTCAAAAATTTTGCACCAGATGTTAATTGGAATATTTATATTACAAAAATTCCTTTTGATGGCATGCAAGCTTTTTCTTTTAGCACATTCACTGCAAGGTCAAAGCTTCCTGAGGTACTGAGTTTCAGGCCGAGGTAATAATAACATTGTGAATGCTCTAGAACCGTTTTTCCTAGAGTGAAAAGGTGTCTGGTTGCCGGGATCTGGCTTTTTTTTGGAATATTAAAATCTTGGTTTTTACCAAATTAACTGTCAGGGCCCAGGTCTGACAGAAGGTCTCTAGCAGAACCAGGTGCTGCTGTAGCCTTTGTTTGGAGGGCGAGAGCAGCACCAGGTCATCTGAACTGGCAGAGCAGCAGCTCGACCACGGCGCTGTAAGATGATTTAGTATTAAGAGAGACAACAGTAGAGTAGTATGTATAGAGACAACAGTAGAGAGAGTAGTATATAGAGACAGCAGTAGAGAGTAGTATGTAGAGAGACGACAGTAGAGAGTAGTATGTATAGAGACAACAGTAGAGAGTAGTATGTATAGAGACAACAGTAGAGAGTAGTATATATAGAGACAGCAGTAGAGAGTAGTATATGTAGAGACAACAGTAGAGAGTAGTATGTATAGAGACAACAGTAGAGAGTAGTATGTATAGAGACAACAGTAGAGAGTAGTAGTATGTAGAGACGACAGTAGAGAGTAGTATGTATAGAGACAACAGTAGAGATTAGTATATATAGAGACAGCAGTAGAGAGTAGTATGTAGAGAGACAGCAGTAGAGAGTAGTATGTAGAGAGACAACAGTAGAAAGTAGTATGTAGAGAGATAACAGTAGAGTGGTATGTTGAGAGACGGCAGCAGAGAGTAGTATATATAGAGACAACAGTAGAGAGTAGTATGTAGAGAGACAGCAGTAGAGAGTAGTATGTAGAGAGACAACAGTAGAAAGTAGTATGTAGAGAGACAACAGTAGAAAGTAGTATGTAGAGAGACAACAGTAAAGTAGTATGTTGAGAGACGGCAGTAGAGAGTAGTATGTAGAGAGACAACAGTAGAGTAGTATGTAGAGAGACAACAGTAGAGAGTAGTATGTAGAGAGACAACAGTAGAGAGTAGTATGTAGAGAGACAGCAGTAAAGTAGTATGTAGAGAGACAACAGTAGAGAGTAGTATATAGAGAGACAGCAGTAGAGAGTAGTATGTAGAAAGACAACAGTAGAGTAGTATGTAGAGAGACAACAGTAGAGAGTAGTATGTAGAGAGACAACAGTAGAGAGTAGTATATATAGAGACAACAGTAGAGAGTAGTATGTAGAGAGACAACAGTAGAGAGTAGTATGTAGAGAGACAGCAGTAGAGAGTAGTATATATAGAGACAACAGTAGAGGAGTATGTAGAGAGACAACAGTAGAGAGTAGTATGTAGAGAGACAACAGTAGAGAGTAGTATGTAGAGAGACAGCAGTAGAGAGTAGTATATAGAGACAACAGTAGAGAGTAGTATGTAGAGAGACAACAGTAGAGAGTAGTATGTAGAGAGACAGCAGTAGAGAGTAGTATATATAGAGACAACAGTAGAGAGTAGTATGTAGAGAGACAACAGTAGAGAGAGAATGTATAGAGACAACAGTAGAGAGTAGTATGTAGAGACAACAGTAGAGAGTAGTATGTAGAGAGACAACAGTAGAGAGTAGTATGTATAGAGACAACAGTAGAGAGTAGTATGTTGAGAGACGGCAGTAGAGAGTAGTATGTAGAGAGACAACAGTAGAGTAGTATGTAGAGAGACAGCAGTAAAGTAGTATGTAGAGAGACAACAGTAGAGAGTAGTATGTAGAGAGACAGCAGTGGAGAGTAGTATGTAGAGAGACAACAGTAGAGAGTAGTATGTAGAGAGACAACAGTAGAGAGTAGTATGTAGAGAGACAACAGTAGAGAGTAGTATGTAGAGAGACAACAGTAGAGTAGTATGTAGAGAGACAACAGTAGAGAGTAGTATGTAGAGAGACAACAGTAGAGAGTAGTATGTAGAGAGACAACAGTAGAGAGTAGTATGTAGAGAGACAACAGTAGAGAGTAGTATGTAGAGAGACAACAGTAGAGAGTAGTATGTAGAGAGACAACAGTAGAGAGTAGAGACAACAGTATGTATGAGAGACAACAGTAGAGTAGTATGTAGAGAGACAACAGTAGAGAGTAGTATGTAGAGAGACAGCAGTAGAGAGTAGTATATATAGAGACAACAGTAGAGAGTAGTATGTATAGAGACAACAGTAGAGAGTAGTATGTATAGAGACAACAGTAGAGAGTAGTATATGTAGAGACAACAGTAGAGAGTAGTATGTATAGAGACAACAGTAGAGAGTAGTATGTATAGAGACAACAGTAGAGAGTAGTATGTATAGAGACAACAGTAGAGAGTAGTATGTATAGAGACAACAGTAGAGAGTAGTATGTATAGAGACAACAGTAGAGAGTAGTATGTATAGAGACAACAGTAGAGATTAGTATATATAGAGACAACAGTAGAGAGTAGTATGTAGAGAGTAGTATGTATAGAGACAACAGTAGAGATTAGTATGTATAGAGACAACAGTAGAGAGTAGTATGTATAGAGACAACAGTAGAGAGTAGTATGTATAGAGACAACAGTAGAGAGTAGTATGTATAGAGACAACAGTAGAGAGTAGTATGTATAGAGACAACAGTAGAGAGTAGTATGTATAGAGACAACAGTAGAGAGTAGTATGTATAGAGACAACAGTAGAGAGTAGTATGTAGAGAGACAACAGTAGAGAGTAGTATGTAGAGAGACAACAGTAGAGAGTAGTATGTAGAGAGACAACAGTAGAGAGTAGTATGTAGAGAGACAACAGTAGGAGTAGTATGTTGAGAGACAACAGTAGAGAGTAGTATGTAGAGAGACAACAGTAGAGTAGTATGTAGAGAGTAGAGACAGCAGTAAAGTAGTATATATAGAGACAGCAGTAGAGAGTAGTATGTAGAGACAACAGTAGAGAGTAGTATGTATAGAGACAACAGTAGAGAGTAGTATGTATAGAGACAACAGTAGAGATTAGTATATATAGAGACAACAGTAGAGAGTAGTATGTAGAGAGACAACAGTAGAGAGTAGTATGTATAGAGACAACAGTAGAGATTAGTATATATAGAGACAGCAGTAGAGAGTAGTATGTAGAGAGACAACAGTAGAGAGTAGTATGTAGAGAGACAACAGTAGAAAGTAGTATGTAGAGAGACAACAGTGGAGTAGTATGTAGAGAGACAGCAGTAGAGAGTAGTATGTAGAGAGACAACAGTAGAGAGTAGTATGTATAGAGACAACAGTAGAGATTAGTATATAAAGAGACAACAGTAGAGAGTAGTATGTAGAGAGACAGCAGTAGAGAGTAGTATGTAGAGAGACAACAGTAGAGTAGTATGTTGAGAGACAGTAGAGAGTAGTATGTAGAGAGACAACAGTAGAGAGTAGTATGTAGAGAGACAACAGTAGAGTAGTATGTAGAGAGACAACAGTAGAGAGTAGTATGTAGAGAGACAGCAGTAAAGTAGTATGTAGAGAGACAACAGTAGAGAGTAGTAGATACATAGAGAGACAGACAACAGTAGAGAGTAGTATGTAGAAAGACAACAGTAGAGTAGTATGTAGAAAGACAACAGTAGAGTAGTATGTAGAGAGACAACAGTAGAACAGTAGAGAGACAAGTAGAGAGTAGTATATATAGAGACAACAGTAGAGAGTAGTATGTAGAGAGACAACAGTAGAGAGTAGTATGTAGAGAGACAGCAGTAGAGACTAGTATATATAGAGACAACAGTAGAGAGTAGTATGTAGAGAGACAACAGTAGAGAGAGTAGTATGTAGAGAGACAGCAGTAGAGAGTAGTATATATAGAGACAACAGTAGAGAGTAGTATGTAGAGAGACAACAGTAGAGAGTAGTATGTAGAGAGACAACAGTAGAGAGTAGTATGTAGAGAGACAACAGTAGAGAGTAGTATGTATAGAGACAACAGTAGAGAGTAGTATGTAGAGAGACAACAGTAGAGAGTAGTATGTAGAGAGACAACAGTAGAGTAGCATGTAGAGAGACAACAGTAGAGAGTAGTATATAGAGAGACAGCAGTAGAGAGTAGCAATGAGAGAGACCGAGGCAGGTTGGGGGGTGGTGGATGGGTTTAACAACACAGGACTTTCACCCAGGAGACCTGGGTTCATGTCCCGTTCTTGTCCCCCGTGTCACTGAAACGTACATTTTGTAACCCCACCCACCATCTTTTCCTAAACCTAAGTGTCCTGTCCTGTCCCTGAACAAGCTGCGTCTAAATATGACAGCAAAGGAGACTTTTGCGTCAATAACAAACCAAAGGCACCTGACCTAGTGTCGCTTTTTGAAAACAGTCTGCTAAGCTCTGCAGATTTTCATTCTGGATCACCGCTGAAAACTGTAAAAAAGATTCTGTTTAGGTCTGTTGATGAGATTCTGTGTGCTTATTCTGTTTAGACACAAGGCCAAAACCCCAAAAAGGAAGTCTTTTTAAAACAGTCACAGGTGTGCCGTTGAGAGACAGCTGTTCATGAACTGGAGAAATACCGACATTATTAATAAGTTTAGGAGATTTCTGCAAAGAAGAGTACAGGCCGAAGGGGAAGAAGAGAGAAGGGGAACTGCCCCGTTCTCACACTGCCCTTATGTCTCAACCCCACATATCATCATTATGATCTGTCTTGCACAAGTGTTTCCTAAGAAGAACTGAGTTGTTCATCAGCAGTGTATCAGACAGTTGTCCCTACGTGGCTAACCTCTGTGTCCTCAGCTCCACCTGTCAGAAGGTGTGGCCAATCAGCTTCCTTTAAAAGGACTGCTGCTGTCCTGTCAGGCTCAGAGATCAGGGGCTTCCTCCGAGACTCAACGACCTGAAAAAACATTATAATTCTGTAACATTATCATTGTTTTACTGTCGCAATATTAACAGTAGAGGTTTCATTACTTTCACCGTTTTACAGTTATGTTTAAACCTATTTTAACCTAAATTAATATAAAAAAGAGACGTTGAATTCACATAAAACAACATGACCTGTAACTGTGAATAACTAAAACTTCCATTTATTTAAAGATTTTTTCTTTCCTCCCTCCTCTCTCCTCCTCTTTATGTCTCTACCTCCATCTCTCGCTCCATCTCTCTCTCCTCATCATCTCTCCTCTCTCTCTCTCCCTCCATCTCTGTCTCTCTCTCTCCCTCCATCTCTGTCTCTTTCTCTCTCCCTCCATCTCTCTCTCTCTCTTTCTCTCCCTCCATCTCTCTCTCTCCCTCCATCTCTCTCTCTCTCTTTCTCTCCCTCCATCTCTCTCTCTCCCTCCATCTCGCTCAATTCAATGTCAATTCAAGTTTGCTTTATTTGCATGACTGTAGGTACAGTGTTGCCCATGCACAAGCAAAACAGCATACCAATATTTCTTTCACAGTAACAATTAGAACATTGACAGCATTGCAGGAAACAGTAACATATAACATGAAAAATTGCATGTACACACTCACTTTCTCTCTCTCTTTCGCACACACACACGTTCACACACACACACACACACACACACACATAGATAGTCTATGAATCAATACATTGGATTAATACAGACATTAGGTCAGGCATTGTGTCGAGGTGTCGAGGTGTCGAGGTGTCAAGGTGTCCGACTCACTGTCCCTCATGTCATGACAAGCTGCAACGTATTTGGCAGCCAGTTTATCAGAGTCACTAAGGGAGCTAAATTTTGGAATTTTGCTTGAGAATTGTAAAAAATATCCTTTTCTTATCTGTTCAAACTTTGGACAGTATAGGAGAAAGTGCATCTCTGTCTCAACCTCACCAGTCGTACAGTGACCACGGATCTGCTGCTCTTTTGGAAGCCATGCTTGTTTGTACCGGTCTTTCTCTACGCCGAGGCTGTGGTCACTGAGCCTGTACTTGTACTGGTCTTTCTCTACGGCGAGGCTGTGGTCAATGATCCTGTACTTGTACTGGTCTTTCTCTACAGCGAGGCTGTGGTCACTTAGCCTGTACTTCTACTGGTCTTTCTCTATGGCGAGGCTGTGGTCACTGAGCCTGTACTTGTACCGGTCTTTCTCTACGGCGAGGCTGTGGTCACTGAGCCTGTACTTGTACTGGTCTTTCTCTACGGCGAGGCTGTGGTCACTGAGCCTGTACTTGTACTGGTCTTTCTCTACGGCGAGGCTGTGGTCACTGAGTCTGAGAATATTTCTAATAAATTCTGCATGCAGGGATTCTATGGGGTCTTTACCCATCTATTGTAGTCGAGCTTACTGAATGGACCCCATATCTCACATCCATACAGTGCAATTGGCATGATGACACTGTCAAAAATTTTGCACCAGATGTTAATTGAAATATTTATATTACAAAAATTCGTTTTGATGGCATGCAAGCTTTTTCTTTTAGTGCATTCACTGCAAGGTCAAAGCTTCCTGAGGTACTGAGTTTCAGGCCGAGGTAATCATAACATTGTGAATGCTCTAGAACCGTGTTTCCTAGAGTGAAAATGTGTCTGGTTACCTGGGACCTGTCTGGTTACCTGGGACCTGGCTTTCTTTTGGAAGATTACAATCTTGGTTTTTGCCAAATTAATTGTCAGGGCCCAGGTCTGACAGAAGGTCCCTAGCAGATCCAGGTGCTGCTGTAGCCCTTGTTTGGAGGGCGAGAGCAGCACCAGGTCATCTGAACCGGGCAGAACAGCAGCTCGACCATGGCGCTGTAAGATGACGTAGTATTAAGAGAGACAACAGTAGAGAGTAGTATGTATAGAGACAACAGTAGAGAGTAGTATATATAGAGACAGCAGTAGAGAGTAGTATGTAGAGCAGGGGTCACCAACGCGGTGCCCGCGGGCACCAGGTAGCCCCCAAGGACCACATGAGTAGCCCTCAGGCCTGTTCTAAAAATGAAAGTTGAATATTGATATTATCGGTTACCCACCTTGTTAAGTCATTGTTGATAATTATTGTGAGAAATCATTAACATGACCAGTGTCTTCACATAAATGAGTATCATTAATCATTAATAATCATATATAACTAAAGGCAAACTGAGCAAATTTGTTATTTCAGAAGAGTGTATCAAACTGGTAGCCCTTCGTATGACTCAATACCCATAAAGTAGCTCTCAGTGTCAAAAAGGTTGGTGACCCCTGATGTAGAGAGACAACAGTAGAGACTAGTATGTAGAGAGTAGTATGTAGAGAGACAACAGTAGAGTAGTATGAAGAGAGACAACAGTAGAGAGTAGTATGAAGACAGACAACAGTAGAGAGTAGTATGTAGAGAGACAACCGTAGAGAGTAGTATATAGAGAGACAGCAGTAGAGAGTAGTATATAGAGAGACAGCAGTAGAGAGTAATATGTAGAGAGTCACTAAGGGAGCTAAAATTTGGAATTTTGCTTGAGAATTGTAAAAAATATCCTTTTCTTATCTGTTCAAACTTTGGACAGTATAGGAGAAAGTGCATCTCTGTCTCAACCTCAACAGTCGTACAGTGACCACGGATCTGCTGCTCTTTTGGAAGCCATGCTTGTTTGTACTGGTCTTTCTCTAAGGCGAGGCTGTGGTCACTGAGCCTGTACTTGTACTGGTCTTTCTCTACAGCGAGGCTGTGGTCACTGAGCCTGTACTTGTACTGGTCTTTCTCTACGACGAGGCTGTGGTCACTGAGCCTGTACTTGTACTGGTCTTTCTCTACAGCGAGGCTGTGGTCACTGAGCCTGTACTTGTACCGGTCTTTCTCTAAGGCGAGGCTGTGGTCACTGAGCCTGTACTTGTACTGGTCTTTCTCTTTCTGCTGGGGGGTGGAGGATGGGTTTAACAACACAGGACTTTCACCCAGGAGACCTGGGTTCATGTCCCGATCTTGTCCCCCGTGTCACTGAAACGTACATTTTGTAACCCCCCCACCATCTTTTCCTAAACCTAACTGTCCCGTCCTGTCCCTGAACAAGCGCGTCTAAATATGACAGCAAAGGAGACTTTTTGCGTCAATAACAAACCAAAGGCACCTGACCTAGTGTCGCTTTTTGAAAACAGTCTGCTAAACTCTGCAGATTTTCATTCTGGATCACCGCTGAAAACTGTAAAAAGATTCTGTTTAGGTCTGTTGATGAGATTCTGTGTGCTTATTCTGTTTAGACACAAGGCCAAAACCCCAAAAAGGAAGTCTTTTTAAAACAGTCACAGGTGTGCCGTTGAGAGACAGCTGTTCATGAACTGGAGAAATACCGACATTATTAATAAGTTTAGGAGATTTCTGCAAAGAAGAGTACAGGCCGAAGGGGAAGAAGAGAGAAGGGGAACTGCCCCGTTCTCACACTGCCCTTATGTCTCAACCCCACATATCATCATTATGATCTGTCTTGCACAAGTGTTTCCTAAGAAGAACTGAGTTGTTCATCAGCAGTGTATCAGACAGTTGTCCCTACGTGGCTAACCTCTGTGTCCTCAGCTCCACCTGTCAGAAGGTGTGGCCAATCAGCTTCCTTTAAAAAGGACTGCTGCTGTCCTGTCAGGCTCAGAGATCAGGGGCTTCCTCCGAGACTCAACGACCTGAAAAAAACATTATAATACTGTAACATTATCATTGTTTTACTGTCGCAATATTAACAGTAGAGGTTTCATTACTTTCACCGTTTTACAGTTATGTTTAAACCTATTTTAACCTAAATTAATATAAAAAAGAGACGTTGAATTCACATAAAACAACATGACCTGTAACTGTGAATAACTAAAACTTCCATTTATTTAAAGACATTTTTTCTTTCCTCCCCTCCTCTCTCCTCCTCTTTATGTCTCTACCTCCATCTCTCGCTCCATCTCTCTCTCCCTCATCTCTCTCTCCCTCTCTCTCTCTCCCTCCATCTCTGTCTCTCTCTCTCCCTCCATCTCTGTCTCTTTCTCTCTCCCTCCATCTCTCTCTCTCCCTCCATCTCTGTCTCTCTCTCTCTCCCTCCATTTCTGTCTCTTTCTCTCTCCCTCCATCTCTCTCTCTTTCTCTCCCTCCATCTCTCTCTCTCCCTCCATCTCGCTCAATTCAATGTCAATTCAAGTTTGCTTTATTTGCATGACTGTAGGTACAGTGTTGCCCATGCACAAGCAAAACAGCATACCAATATTTCTTTCACAGTAACAATTAGAACATTGACAGCATTGCAGGAAACAGTAACATATAACATGAAAAATTGCATGTACACACTCACTTTCTCTCTCTCTTTCACACACGCACACGTTCACACACACACACACACACCCACAGACACACACACACATACATAGACAGTCTATGGATCAATACATTGGATTAATACAGACATTAGATCAGGCATTGTGTCGAGGTGTCGAGGTGTCGAGGTGTCAAGGTGTCCGACTCACTGTCCCTCATGTCATGACAAGCTGCAACGTATTTGGCAGCCAGTTTATCAGAGTCACTAAGGGAGCTAAAATTTGGAATTTTGCTTGAGAATTGTAAAAAATATCCTTTTCTTATCTGATCAAACTTTGGACAGTATAGGAGAAAGTGCATCTCTGTCTCAACCTCACCAGTCGTACAGTGACCACGGATCTGCTGCTCTTTTGGAAGCCATGCTTGTTTGTACTGGTCTTTCTCCACGGCGAGGCTGTGGTCATTGAGCCTGTACTTGTACTGGTCTTTCTCTACAGCGAGGCTGTGGTCACTGAGCCTGTACTTGTACTGGTCTTTCTCTACAGCGAGGCTGTGGTCACTGAGCCTGTACTTGTACTGGTCTTTCTCTACGGCGAGGCTGTGGTCACTGAGCCTGTACTTGTACTGGTCTTTCTCTACGGCGAGGCTGTGGTCACTGAGCCTGTACTTGTACTGGTCTTTTTCTCGGCGAGGCTGTGGTCATTGAGCCTGTACTTGTACTGGTCTTTTCACGGCGAGGCTGTGGTCACTGAGCCTGTACTTGTACTGGTCTTTCTCTACGGCGAGGCTGTGGTCACTGAGCCTGTACTTGTACTGGTCTTTCTCTACGGCGAGGCTGTGGTCACTGAGCCTGTACTTGTACTGCACTGAGCCTGTACTTGTACTGGTCTTGTAATGGCAAAATTACATTTAAGCACAATTCCTTATATTTTTATGTTTTATTTCTACTTTACTGCTCTCACAAAGGTTGAAAGAGTCTATCTCATTTTCCACATGTAGATTTTGATTCTAACTTTGTGAGACATGCAGTCTGGAACATTATGTGAGCTGTTAGCCTGAACCGATAAAGGTACAAGGTCACCCCAAAACTATCTCATGTTTTCCCATGCCAGTTAAGATGTAACTGGGGGGTGAAAGTCATACAGGGAGGAGGAGGTGAGATGTCTCCGAGATGTCTCTTGTTTTTTCTGATTGTCTTCATTTGTATCAGATTGCCTGTCAAAATTGTAGCGTCATACTAAGCCAAGTGCGTGTGTGTTGTCACTCTGAAGATGCATATAAGCCTGGTGTTCTGTTCACTCATTGGAGAAACTGACTCCACACTGGGCTGTGGCCTTTTGTGAAATCATGTTCGCCAATTTGCAAATATATCTTTTTTAATAAAATACAAAACCCCAACTTGGTTTTAGTCTCAGTCTGTCTTATTTGTTTCAATTTACTAAACTCTAAAATTTCCCCCCCTGCTGCAAAGGAAACTTCCATAACAACATGGCGACGAGATGGGAGATCATATGCAGGGGTCAGATAAAAGAGACTCCGTGGTTGACTGAGGACTCGCGATCCGAGATCCAACGATCTTCGCCTCTACCTCGCCCAAAAAGCATTCAGAGAGAGGATCAGAAACCACGGAGGGCTCTACTGACCCAACACTGATCTATTAAGACAGAAGCAATTCCACGCAGCAGGGTAAGATCACACTCTAATTTAAATTGAATTAAGAGTAATTTGAATTGGCTGTAGTAAAACTTATAGAAACAAATACTGACTTTGGACACTGAGATAGGATAACCACTTTGGGGTTGTTTGTATAGATTTTGTTGATATTTTTAAAGGTTGTGAAGATACCTAATTGTGAGAATTCCAGCAGTATTTTTGCACCATAAAACTGATCCACGCACGGGTGTGACTTTGCTTTGTAGATTTTCGGGGGACAAATCTAATTAGGGTTTTTTGTGGTAAACTCTAATAAACGGTTTTTCAGAAACTGTTAGGTTTTTTTACGTTTGGTTTTTCCGAAATAAGATAGAAACTGGGCCTTACAGTGACGATTGTAAGTAGGATAGAAGTACTTCTTCCCAGTAAAATGGGTAACAGATTGGGAAGATCCGGCTCACACTTCCCTAACGGGAACCGTGGTTGATGCCATGGTGCGAAAATACGGCTCAAAAAGCCTGGACTGTCTGCCGTATTGGTCCAAAACTTACGGGTTTCCTGAAAATGGGTCTTTTAGCACGTACAAACTCAAAGTGTTAAAACAAGAATTAGAGGAACAAGAGAAAAAACTAATGAGAAAGACAAAATTAAGAGGATTTAAAGCTACTGAGTACAGAAAAAACTAAAGGTATGATTCAGGGAAAGATTGCAAAAACACACATACACCAATAACCTCCTCATCAGTTCAGAAAGACAAGTTGGAGAAACGGAGGGACGAAGAGAACACGGACTCAACTCTCAGCATCGGGTGGAAAGACCAACGAGTACGTGAGAAAACCATGTTTGAAGCGTTTTGTCTGTATGTTACAACAGGCTGGTGGGCAACATATGGAGCGCGGACCCGAAAAAGGCCGCTCCCACGAAGGACGTGGTCGAGCCGGAAGAGGCCGAGGCGGGTACCGTGGGCAAAATAATGAGCCCTACAACCGAGACCAGTGTTTGTACTGCAAGGACTCTGGACATTGGGTAGGTAAATGCCCGAAGAAAAAGCAAAAACCACCTCAGACAAAGAACAACACTTGTCCCTCTGTTTGACTGAGTCCAAAAGCTGATAAGGAAGGTAGTGCTAAAAAACACACACACACTTGCTTCATGCAATGAAGAAATGCTTGGCACTGATGCACTGTTTTTTGTTTTTGCTATTAGGGACAATTGATAGGTTAGAAAGTTCTGAAAAAGAATCTAATCAGTTAAACCATTATAGTATGTTATCTTCTGAAACCTAGAAGAAGATGCCTACTACTGAGGGTAAAGTTAAAAGGGTTCCACTCACATAACTTGATTATCAGAGCTAAAGATTTGACACTCAAGTGCAGTGGTCATTCTATTTGGTCAATTGGGAATACAGGTTAAACAGTAAAAGAACAATTTTCTGTTCCTTTCTCATATACATGAGAAACTTTTTTTGGGGTCTGATTTATGTCCACTTATTTTGCTCAGGTAGTGATTTAATGTGCACTTTTAACATTGGCTTAACCTCAACACCTGATGGATTGAGAATTTCTTTTAATGATACATCTAACAAAACCACATTTGTTAATCACAGTGTGGCTAAAATGAGCTCACTGAGGCGGTGTCTGTAATCAGCCCTGCCTCTGACTGCATGAAACCTGACAACCTGCACTACACAGCTCATGTTACTACAGGGCCTGATGAAGAATGTCTTTAGAGACATAATGACAGTTTGACAACCTCACATCTGATTTGGACTGATACTGACTGTGTTGTTGCTTGACTGACAACCAATATAGTTTTTTAAAGAGCCCAGCTTGTGTTTTTTTCTACATCTCTCAAGGCTGCGTCTGCTTTTTCCTTCCTCGAGAGAGTTTTTTGGTACAGTGCTGTTTTCATGTAAAATGAACAGAATAGCAGCTTTTTCAGTTTAGTGTTGATGATTAGGATTTTTTTTACTTGAGCCTGTCAGGTAAAAATGTCTGTACACGTTCCTGAGGTCACTGTAAGACTTTTTGCTGCCGAAGCTAATGAAGCGTTTGTGAATATGAAACTGGCTTCCCCGACGCTGGGACTGCCAGATCCCTAAAAACAGTTTATGCAGACCGTTGATAAGAGCTGCGTGGCTCTGTGTTGCTGCAACACCACGGCGACAAAACTCCGTCCGGTTGCAAATTTCTCTGCTAAAGTTGATTCTGCCACTCAAAGCATTAAATACGCCCTGTTCCACATTCTGTATCACACATTTTGTGGGAACAGAATAAAACTCTCTGTGGCCAGGTACCTTAGATATTACTACTCTGTTAGATTGCAAAATGTCACTCTAACAGATGCACTGTTCTTAACCCTGATTTTCTTCTCCACACACCAGCTGACCGAGAGAAACAATGGTGTTGCAGAGCTACAGGTGGTACCATGACCTGACCTCTCTGACACACCTCTCACTAACCCTGATTTCATTTTTTTTAGGTTAACAGTTCTTCTTTCAGAGACTCTAGCAGTGGCCTAACCGTGTGGGCATCTCTGTTGTAGGTGTTTCTGATGCTATCTGATTTGGACCTCTGCCATCTCATCTCTCAGTACAAGCAGTAGAGCTCATTCTTCCTAACAGAAAGCTATCCAGCTTTTTCTTTCCTAAATTTTGCAAAGTTGACACATGGGTTAAAACCAGGTGTAAAAAGTATGATTAGGATGATGGAAATACAATTGAGGGAAAAACAGTTGTTTCACAATGGTGAAGCAGCATTGGTTCACAAATGATTTCTTTTTGGATCAAGACTACTGTCAGCTAGTGTATGAGCCAAAGCCCTACTCACTGAAATAATTCCAAAATGGAGAATTCCTACCAAAATCTCAAGTATAGTGGTTTGCATTCAAAATGCAACATGCCTACATTTGACAAAAGCTCTGCTTATTGTACTGAGGTATAGAATGCACGCACGCAAGTTTACTTGACCTGTCACCCTTTTTGAGATTTTGTTTACAGCACCTCCACACATTGGACTTGGGTAAAGAGGACACCCAGCAGACACACCACTGTGTGAGGACCAACTGGTAACGATTATGTCTCAGTGCAAAAGGCACAAATTCCTGATGACATGCTAACAACCACAATGAGAGCAGCAGAGCCACTCAGTGAGCTGATTGGTTAACCCTCACTGTAGACTAAGCTTACAGAGCAGCAAGGCCATAGCAACACACACACACACATAGTCAGAGATAAGAGAAAAACAGGAGTTGTGCATGTAGAGTTCAGCAATGATTTTGATATAGTTTGTCATGAATTATAAGAAAGTGATATGTTTCCCATATCAGGTAACAAATTGGACAAATAGAGGTCAATTGGAAGTACTTAGGTTTGTTCTATAGGCCTAAAAACTTTAATTTGTAATGATTTTAGAACTACCAGACAGCGAGTAGCATAACTTTGGGTTGCAAACTAAAGATAAAAAGAAAATAAACAACATATTTTTCTTTAATTCGTCTTAGTTTATTGGTTATATTGAAACCAATACAGGTTGATATGAGATTTCAGCCTAAAAACAGTTAATTTAATATTGTACTCTAGTGTTTTTTTTTTTTTTTTTTTTTTTTAGTAAAACTGCACTAAAGACTTTGTTTGTATTTTGATTTGCTATATCACAAATAGGTTAAAACTAAATTAATTGATGTTGACGTTGAAAACACTTTGGTGAATGGTTTTCTTTTAAAAGAAATGATTTATTGAATTTTGTGTTGCTTTTATTCAGGTTTTGCTGTGTAACACAGGACAGTGTTAATTGCTAAATCACTGAACAGATTTATATGTGCTGCGTTTTTTGAGTCATGAGCTTGTCATGCCTCAAATAGAAGGGATATAGTAGCAATAATAAATAGGGTGTTTAATGAATGGGGTGTTCACATAATTGTTTTTATTTAAAAACTATTCTAAAGAAAATTTAGTTTTATTTTGATTGACTTTCACTATTTACTGAAACACAACCCTTAAAGTAATCTAAAAGAGAACAATTACAAAAGCAGTGTTTCCTTTTTAGCACAATTTGTAGAGTTAAACCAGCATGAGGGAAAGAAATGCGGTTTTATAATTATTGATATTCATTAAAATAAGTAGACACTTTTCCAAGTGATAATATTGATAAAAGAACAAATAATGCTTTTTGGAGTTCTGTTTTGTGCCACACGGCGCCTCATTTGTGTCAGTCGGCGTCCATCTCGCTCCCCTCCAGCTGCAGGACCAGTAAAACTGTCTGGAGGTCCGGACCAGCAGACGGACTGAGAGAAGGAGGGGGGGGGCACCGTTCTGCTCTGACACATCTGACACATTGTGAAGTTAAGTAGCACACAGACTCACATTCTGAAAATACACACATTATTAGGAGAAGATAATTAGAAGTACTTATTTTTACTTTTAAGATAAGTATTCAGTTGATGTGTCAGGAAATGTTTAAAGTACGTTTCATTGTTCGAATCTGAATTGGATTGATGAAAATTTGATAGAAATAACTTTGGCTTTAGGTAAAGTCTGACATAAAACATCTGTAAACTATTTTTGTATGAGTGCTGAGATGGGGTTTGAAACCATGATGATTAAATGTATCAACAACTTGGAGATATGATTAAGACTAAATATCTAAATGAAAATGTTTAATGTTGATGTGACTGCTTAATGATGTACATTATGAGTAATGTACTGAGACAATGGTATACACATATTCATTTAATATTTACTCTCATATTTATATGTTTACACGAAAAGTAAAATATAATATAAGTTAAAGATAACTCTTATAAACAGTAAAAGATAATACTTTTATACCATAAAGATAATAATATATAATATACTAGTATACTTTATAAATAGAAGGGATAACAATTCAGTCAGGAAAAGCTTAGAGGAAACAAGAGCTTTAGAGAGAAGTGCTGGACTGGATGACTGGCTCAGGTTACAGCAGGCGTGTCCAGCGAGGAGGAGTCTGCCACAAGGCCTTGTGTCTGAGCTTTCAGCACACCAACATCAAAACTTGAATTGACTCAAATGCCTAAAAGTTTAGAAAAAACAAGAAGTTGCCTTTCAGGCCAGTTCCTGCTGGTACCAGAGAGCTAAAAGTACTTTTGAATTAGGATAATGGGTTTCCTATTGATGGATTGTATAGGAGTTAAATTTAACAGTTACTTTCAATCGGAAGTCAATTATATTTGACCTACTTCTTGCTTTCATTTGAGGGAATTTAGCCCACACTGGGGAAATTCATATAGGTGATAAACAAACAGTTGGTTTTTGATTTCAAAGACAAATTATGTCATTTTTAGGAATAACTAATTTGGATTTCAAAGACAAAAAAGTTAGTATCAGAATTTTGTCAAATGCTTACAGATGCTATTTGTAATTTGACATATTTGGGTTAAAAAGAATTAGGATTTTTGTACACATAACATATGTTTATGAAATATGTTTTATTGTCATCAAACTGCCCGACCAATATATAGGCCTACAAGTCCAACTGAAATGATTAGTTGCTAAATCAATTAATTGATTGACAGAAAAACTGCTTTGATCGTTTCCAGTTTCAAAAAATGTGAGGACTTTTCGATATTGCTGTTGTTTTTGTACCTTAAGTACATATTTTTAATGGAATATTGGTGGTAACAGAAAATGTTTACTATAACTATCTGTATGAACCTTGTTTAATTGACTAACCCCATTTAAGCAATATTTTTGAATCAATGATGACATAGATCAAACTTTGAAAAGCAGTGTGTTTAAATGCTCCTTCTTACAGAGGCTCAAAACAGCCAAGAAGGGTACCACACACACACACACACACACACACACACACACACACACACACACACACACACACACACACACACACACACACACACACACACACACACACGAAACAATGGTAAAGATTGTTTCCAACGATTTGTCAAGTGCTAGCAACCTCTGACAATAGAAGACATGGACGACGCTATCAGCAAAAAAATATATGTAATCATTAAAGTAATTTGTGTATTGTGATTAGGTTGTAATCAAAAGGGTGGAATGTAATGGCAAATTAAATTTAAGCACAATTCCTTATATTTTTATGTTTTATTTCTACTTTACTGCTCTCACAAATGCTGAAAGAGTTTATCTCATTTCCCACATGTAGATTTTGATTCTAACTTTGTGAGACATGCAGTCTGGAACATTATGTGAGCTGTTAGCCTGAACCGATAAAGGTACAAGGTCACCCCAAAACTATCTCATGTTTTCCCATGCCAGTTAAGATGTAACTGGGGGGTGAAAGTCATACAGGGAGGAGGAGGTGAGATGTCTCCGAGATGTCTCTTGTATTCATCTGATTGTCTTCACGTGTATCAGATTGCCTGTCAAAATTGTAGCGTCATAATAATCCAAGTGCGTGTGTGTTGTCACTCTGAAGATGTATATAAGCCTGGTGTTCTTGTGCACTCATTGGAGAAACTGACTCCACACTGGGCTGCGGCCTTTTGTGAAATCATGTTGATCCTATTTGCAAATATATCTTTTTTAATAAAATACAAAACCCAACTTGGTTTTAGTCTCAGTCTGTCTTATTTGTTTCAATTTACTAAACTCTAAAATTTCCCAGTCAACAGTCTTTTCACGGCGAGGCTGTGGTCACTGAGCCTGTACTTGTACTGGTCTTTCTCACGGCGAGGCTGTGGTCACTGAGTCTGAGAATATTTCTAATAAATTCTGCATGCAGGGATTCTATGGGGTCTTTACCCATCTATTGTAGTCAAGCTTACTGAATGGACCCCATATCTCACATCCATACAATGCAATTGGCATGATGACACTGTCAAAAATTTTGCACCAGATGTTAATTGGAATATTTATATTACAAAAATTCCTTTTGATGGCATGCAAGCTTTTTCTTTTAGCACATTCACTGCAAGGTCAAAGCTTCCTGAGGTACTGAGTTTCAGGCCGAGGTAATAATAACATTGTGAATGCTCTAGAACCGTTTTTCCTAGAGTGAAAAGGTGTCTGGTTGCCGGGGATCTGGCTTTCTTTTGGAATATTAAAATCTTGGTTTTTACCAAATTAACTGTCAGGGCCCAGGTCTGACAGAAGGTCTCTAGCAGAACCAGGTGCTGCTGTAGCCTTTGTTTGGAGGGCGAGAGCAGCACCAGGTCATCTGAACCGGGCAGAGCAGCAGCTCGACCACGGCGCTGTAAGATGACGTAGTATTAAGAGAGACAACAGTAGAGAGTAGTATGTATAGAGACAACAGTAGAGAGTAGTATATATAGAGACAGCAGTAGAGAGTAGTATGTAGAGAGACGACAGTAGAGAGTAGTATGTATAGAGACAACAGTAGAGAGTAGTATGTATAGAGACAACAGTAGAGAGTAGTATATATAGAGACAGCAGTAGAGAGTAGTATATGTAGAGACAACAGTAGAGAGTAGTATGTATAGAGACAACAGTAGAGAGTAGTATGTATAGAGACAACAGTAGAGAGTAGTATGTAGAGAGACGACAGTAGAGAGTAGTATGTATAGAGACAACAGTAGAGATTAGTATATAGAGAGACAGCAGTAGAGAGTAGTATGTAGAGAGACAGCAGTAGAGAGTAGTATGTAGAGAGACAACAGTAGAAAGTAGTATGTAGAGAGACAACAGTAGAGTGGTATGTTGAGAGACGGCAGCAGAGAGTAGTATATATAGAGACAACAGTAGAGAGTAGTATGTAGAGAGACAGCAGTAGAGAGTAGTATGTAGAGAGACAACAGTAGAAAGTAGTATGTAGAGAGACAACAGTAGAAAGTAGTATGTAGAGAGACAACAGTAAAGTAGTATGTTGAGAGACGGCAGTAGAGAGTAGTATGTAGAGAGACAACAGTAGAGTAGTATGTAGAGAGACAACAGTAGAGAGTAGTATGTAGAGAGACAACAGTAGAGAGTAGTATGTAGAGAGACAGCAGTAAAGTAGTATGTAGAGAGACAACAGTAGAGAGTAGTATATAGAGAGACAGCAGTAGAGAGTAGTATGTAGAAAGACAACAGTAGAGTAGTATGTAGAGAGACAACAGTAGAGAGTAGTATGTAGAGACAACAGTAGAGAGTAGTATATATAGAGACAACAGTAGAGAGTAGTATGTAGAGAGACAACAGTAGAGAGTAGTATGTAGAGAGACAGCAGAGAGTAGTATATATAGAGACAACAGTAGAGAGGAGTATGTAGAGAGACAACAGTAGAGAGTAGTATGTAGAGAGACAACAGTAGAGAGTAGTATGTAGAGAGACAGCAGTAGAGAGTAGTATATATAGAGACAACAGTAGAGAGTAGTATGTAGAGAGACAACAGTAGAGAGTAGTATGTAGAGAGACAGCAGTAGAGAGTAGTATATATAGAGACAACAGTAGAGAGTAGTATGTAGAGAGACAACAGTAGAGAGTAGAATGTATAGAGACAACAGTAGAGAGTAGTATGTAGAGAGACAACAGTAGAGAGTAGTATGTAGAGAGACAACAGTAGACTGTAGTATGTATAGAGACAACAGTAGAGTAGTATGTTGAGAGACGCAGTAGAGAGTAGTATGTAGAGAGACAACAGTAGAGTAGTATGTAGAGAGACAGCAGTAAAGTAGTATGTAGAGAGACAGCAGTAGAGAGTAGTATGTAGAGACAGCAGTGGGAGAGTAGTATATATAGAGACAACAGTAGAGAGTAGTATGTAGAGAGACAACAGTAGAGAGTAGTATGTAGAGAGACAGCAGTAGAGAGTAGTATATATAGAGACAACAGTAGAGAGTAGTATGTAGAGAGACAACAGTAGAGAGTAGTATGTAGAGAGACAACAGTAGAGAGTAGTATGTATAGAGACAACAGTAGAGAGTAGTATGTAGAGAGACAACAGTAGAGAGTAGTATGTAGAGAGACAACAGTAGACAGTAGTATGTATAGAGACAACAGTAGAGTAGTATGTTGAGAGACGGCAGTAGAGAGTAGTATGTAGAGAGACAACAGTAGAGTAGTATGTAGAGAGACAGCAGTAAAGTAGTATATATAGAGACAGCAGTAGAGAGTAGTATATGTAGAGACAACAGTAGAGAGTAGTATGTATAGAGACAACAGTAGAGATTAGTATATATAGAGACAACAGTAGAGAGTAGTATGTAGAGAGACGACAGTAGAGAGTAGTATGTATAGAGACAACAGTAGAGAGTAGTATGTATAGAGACAACAGTAGAGAGTAGTATGTATAGAGACAACAGTAGAGAGTAGTATGTATAGAGACAACAGTAGAGAGTAGTATGTATAGAGACAACAGTAGAGATTAGTATATATAGAGACAACAGTAGAGAGTAGTATGTAGAGAGACGACAGTAGAGAGTAGTATGTATAGAGACAACAGTAGAGAGTAGTATATATAGAGACAACAGTAGAGAGTAGTATGTAGAGAGACAACAGTAGAGAGTAGTATGTAGAGAGACAACAGTAGACAGTAGTATGTATAGAGACAACAGTAGAGTAGTATGTTGAGAGACGGCAGTAGAGAGTAGTATGTAGAGAGACAGCAGTAGAGAGTAGTATGTAGAGAGACAACAGTAGAGAGTAGTATGTAGA
>NC_041345.1:32841476-32886493 GCF_004354835.1 Perca flavescens
TAGACTCTTTATAACTGCTTTATATGCACTGGCTGAAGATTGGTGAGTATGGGCACTGCGATTTAACTGTTGAGAGACAGGATCAGAGTAGGGTATCAGGAGACAATGTGCTTACAGAAAATGTAGATGAGCAGGTTGATCTGACAAAAGCCATTAATATGGTCAGACAAGCAGAGGACACAATGGCAACAAACAGATTGAGAGGAGACGCCACATGCTACTAAAACTACAGGATGCAGTGCACACTAGGAAAGCAAAACAGCAAGCCTTGAAAAATAAAAGACAGCCAGCTAAACAACTGACAAAGACAAGCACGAGAAAGCACAAAAGCAGGAGCAGAGCTTAAGTCATGCCCTAAATGTGGTCATTAAGCATGCAAAATTCCAGTGTCAACAACAGACTGCCAAAAAGACTGCCCACAACTGTGGTAAGAGAGGGCATTATGGCAAAAGTGTGCAAGTCTACCAAGCAGGTGAGGTGCTGTCACGGAAGATGACGACATATTCCTAGGAACCATTGATGGTGAGAGGATGGACAGTTGACTTACAAGTAAGGCATACTAATGTGAGAGATTGATACAGGAGCTGACGTTACTGTCATACCAGAGCAGGTGTGTACAGACAGATATGCAGTGGCACGTATACATATCGTGGCGTATACAACCCTCACCCAGGTAAAAATAAATGTGGTGATAAATGCACCTCAGTTAGCCTCAGACTGGTAGCCAGAGTAGATAGCATAGACTTGGACTCTGTAAAACATCAATACCCAAAGCTGTGCAGCGGGTTAGGTTTAGTACAGCAGTACACAATTAAGCTCAGACCTGATGTCTTTGAAAGGCCTGCCTCGTCCCACTGCCATTGATGTGGAAAGAACAGCAGGAACTCCAGCATGGAGCAGCTAGGAGTCATCAACCGGATCGAGCAGCCGACAGAGTGGTGCTCTGGCATGGTGGTCGCACCAAAAGAAATCTAAGGATAAAATCCGGATCTGTGTCGACCTCTCCCCCCTCAATGAAGCGGTGAGCAGGAAAAGTTCATCCTCCCGCTCTGGGACCAGATGCTAGGCATGCTATCTGGAGCAAAGATATTCACAAAACTGTGCCCATTACACCACTTTTATCACCTCATTCGGGCGCCATTCTTCAACCACTTACCATTTGGTGCCACTGCTCCAGAGCATTTTCAAAAAACGGATGGTGACGAAAGTGATGGAGGCTTAGAAGGAGTCGTCTGCCACATCGACGACGCCCTTATTTGGGGTTCCACACAGGCAGAGCACGACACAGTCCTGCAGAGGGGCACAGGCGGTTGGCATCACACTGAACACAGCCAAGTGTGAGTTCAGCAAAACCAAGGTGAAATTTCTTGGATACATCATCTCAGCAGATGGGATAAGCCCGGATCAGAGAAGAGACATGCCAGTGCCTTGAGATGGATCCGCTACACCAGTGTTTCCCAACCTTTTTTTCCTTGGCGCCCCCCTACTCATGTCTAAGAAAACCTGAGCCCCCTCAGAAACCGAGTTGAGGTAACTCTTGAGATAGAGCCTTACTTTCTTTTGCCAGATAACCAGATAAAGACTCGCGCCCCCTGTGATCTTTGCCACCCCCCCCTGGGTGCCCGGACCCCAGGTTAGGAACTACTGCGCTACACATCAGTGAGCTCAAGAGCTTTCTGGGCATGGTGAATCAACTAGGCAAGTTTGTGCCCAACCTGGCTGAAAAGGATAAAGCTCTCAGAGACCTGCAAAAAAATAACCTGTGGTATTGGGGGCCTGAGCAGCAGAAGGCATTCACCAGCCTCAAACAAGAGTTAGCGTCCCACCCAGTCCTGCAGTTGTATGACCCAAACAAAGAACTGAAAAATCTCGGCCGATGCCTCGTCCATATGGGCTAGGTAGTGTACTTCTGCAGAAATGCCAGGGGACCTGGGTGCCAGTGGCATATGCGTCCAGGGCACTCACAAGCACGGAGCAGCGCTATGCTCAGGTGGAGAAAGAGGCGCTGGCCTGACCTGGGCATGTGAAAGATTCAGAGACTTCATCATCAGTCTCCATTTGAGCTGGAGACAGACCACAAACCCCTTGTGAGCCTGCTGTGTGGACAAGCGCTGGATTCCCTCCCACCTATAATACAGAGATTCAGGATGAGACTCATGAGATACACAATCATGCATCGCCCTGGGAAAAGCCTCACTACAGCAGATACACTGTCTCGGGTGGCTTGAAGGGGTGGCGTGACTGATGGAGATGGCTTGATGGAGGAAACAAACATATATGTGGACTGTGTAATGGCAAACTTACCAGCAAGCGAGGCTTACCTGTCCGAGCTGCGGAAACAGCTGGGTACAGACAGCGTGTGCGCCGGGCAGCATGGTGGCCCAATGGTTAGTACTGTGGCATCACAGCAAGAAGATTCTGGGTTGAATCCAGATGGTTCGAACCTTTCTGTGTGGAGTTTGCATGTTCTCCCCATGTTTGCGTGGGTTTCCGCCGGTGCTCCAGTTCCCCATCAAAAACATGTACTAGGTTCTTCAGTCAGTTCCCTTGATCAAGGCACTGGCTCAGATCTGTAGTTGGTCCCCGGGTGCTGTGATTGGCTGCCCACTGCTCCCTTGAGGGATGGGTTAAATGCAGAGAATGAATTTTGCTACATGTATGTGACAATAAAGTACCTTTTAAAAAAAAAAAAAAAAGAAGTGATGAAGTACTGTATTGAGGCTGGCCAGATCACAGCAGACTGGATGTGCTAGTGAAACCCTACTGGACGGAAAGAGCTGTTCTCAGCACTCACAATGGACTGTTATTGCAGGGTACTAGGCTAGTTATCCCTTCAGTAATGAGGAATAGAGTGCTAGAGAAAATTCATGAAGGGACCAGGGCACAGTCAAATGCCGGAACGAGCCAAGCAATCTGTGTGGTGCCCTGGGCTAAGTAGCCAAATAGGAGAGCTGGTGTTGAAATGCATGGCATGCGTTAAAGAAACGTGCCAGTGTGACTGAGCCTCTTATGCCTTCCAAGCTACCTGATAGGCCATGGCAGAAGCTAGTTGATTTGTTTACATTGAAAAACAAAGACTACTTGCTTGTTGTGGACTACTTTTCCAGGTATGTGGATGTGGTAAAGCACCTCAAGTCAATGTTCACCAGGAACGACATACCGAGATTCTAGTCACAGACAACGGGCCTCAGTTTGCGGGGGCTCACATGAAAGCTTTCGCCACAGAGTATGAATTTGAGCATGCAATGAGCAGCCCCAGATACCCTCAAAGCAACGGCGAGGCCGAGCGTGCTGTCCAAACCATCAAAACCTGCTGAAGAAAGCAACTGACCCCTACCATGTGCTGCTGGCTTACAGGAGCACTCCTTTGAGCAATGGCTTCAGTGCAGCCCAGCTGCTTATGGGGCGCTGCCTGTGCACAACAGTGCCAGCTTTCCCGGCAGTGTTGGAGCCAGTCATCATGAATCCTGTTTTGCGTTAACAGTCAAGGGTGACTACTGTGTGTTCGTTCGCAGCTTAAAGGGCCTCAAAGTGTTCATATTCGTTACTGCAATCTGGTCTCAATAGAGTTCACAGGAAAGAAGAGTGTTAAATAAACACTAAAAAAATGTGTTATAGTAGACCAAATGTTTCACAGTGATACAAAAGTGAGATTATGCAACCTGGTGATAAATATGTAGGTCACAGTCTATTGCTTTTTCAGAAAGGGAGATGTGGTGTGATCTATAATATTGTGACACGGCACCAGGGGGCAGTACGAGGCTATTGGAGGGTTGTGTAGCAGTTTAGTTGGTGAGAGAACAATGAAGTAAGCCGTGTGAATCTACCCTGCTACATCTTTATTCCTTATTTTAAGAACCCAACACGACAGTCTGAAGTCTTTGAGCTTGAGTCCAAGTCAAGTCTCAAGTCTTTAAGGGGCAAGTTCAAGTCAAGTCTCAAGTCTTTGAGGGGCAAGTTCAAGTCAAGTCTCAAGTCTCCATCTCAATCTGATCTCCATCCCTAACACTGTATTGTTAAATCTTATGAATTCAAAGCATTTCCTGTAGCTACCATCCATACAGTAGGGATGGCTGACGCGAAACTGACGTTCCGAAGCTTTGTCGAGATCCCGAAGCGCAGAGTTTCGAAACACTGATCCGAAGCGTGATTCAAAACACCCATGTCATGTGACTATGGCTAAATGAAGCTTCGGAGTGTTTCACAAGTGTTTCGACAGGTTGCATGGTCCGCCGAATCAGCGTTTGATTGACAGGGTCTGGAACAGACCACACAATCGCACATCTGTATAAAGTGAAGTTAATACATCTTGACCTCTTGGGTTTTTGTGACAGGAGTTTGATTTTCAGATAGTGTATTTTTGGTGAAATAGTGACATTTATAGTGCGATTTGTTTAGTTATATTTAGGCTTACATTTAAATTTACACATTGACTGATAGGCTAGAGACAGACAGAGTATACATACAGTGACAAATTAATAGATAGATAGATAGATAGATAGATAGATAGATAGATAGATAGATAGATAGATAGATAGATAGATAGATAGATAGAAAAAAATGGAAGTCCGTTTTCATTTTCATTCAGAGCCACAAATGTCAACATCAGGCCCATCATAATCAACATCGACACCAGTAGAAACACAGGACAGTTTATGGGAAAGTTTTGATGATAGTATCCGTGAAACCAAGATGATACACAATGCTACAGCTGATGCCACAGTGGAAGTGAAAAATACCTCCACTCTGCGTTTTGCCCAGAACTCATGATCCCCAACTTACTGGAGAGAGCAGTAATCTTTCCTCATTTGTGTGCCCTTGCTAAAAATATCTTTGCATGCCAGCAACATGTGAGAGAATTTTTAAAAGGCTGGAGAAATTATGGGTAAAAAGTCCTTCCACAGCAGAGAAATTAATATTTTGGAATAAAAATCTATAAAAAGTGAGACAATGTGGCTTGATTTTTTATTAATATTCATTTTTCATGACCAAAATAACAAGCCTTACAAGCTTCACATATTACAAAAAAATACAATCATAATTTTTTTTTTTTAATGGCTCGTTGTCAAGGTTGTTTCAGATGAACACCTGCAAGTGACCACTAGGTGTCATCGTTGAGACGGGTCTCGGATTGTTTCGAAGCCTCGACACAATATGGCACATTTGCTTCAACTGTTTCATTGTTTCACGAAGCCTTGATCAGCCCACCACTACCATACAGTACAGTATCAAAATCAGTTGTAGGATAACTTTATCCTGCCACTGTTACTGTGCTGTGTGCCCCCCCCCCGTGCCTTTTTGCTCTGCAGCTTTATTCGTTGTAAACCAACCAATCAGCGCGCAGCTCATCTAAATATTCATGAGCATACTATATAAGGGAGAAAACCTCTTGTTTCATTCTAGGGCTATTTAACAGGGTTGCATTAGGGCGCATAGAACAGCACCCGGGCTCAACCAATGTTACATACCCCATTAGGAGACCTTAAGGAACAATGTGAAATACCCTATAGAATCATTCTATCACCCCTTTAACATGTCTGTCTCTTACTGTGAAAGGCACGTCGAGGCTGTTGGACGTCACCGTGACGTTTCCGCTCAGAGAGTAGTCAAGGTTGATTTTGTGGTCTTCGCTCAAAGTCCTCGTCATGGCGACGCCCGCCAACATGGTGTTTACATTAGGGACAAGATTTCTAATAGCAGGACAGAACTGCAGACAGACAGACAGACATGTTGGTATACACAGTCTGCACCTAAACCTGCAGGTTCAGGACTCATTGACCCGGTTGGGTTCTGTTAAAGACTGAAGGAGGAACAAACCTGGGAGGTGAATGCAAACCTTAACGCTGCTGTGAGAGCAGTGTTCACCACAAACCTGAAACACAATGAGAACATCTGATCAATCAATCAATCAATCAATCAATGAAATATGGTTTATCCCCAGAACTAAAGACTCAGCTGATTGGTTGTTTTACCCCAGGTTATCCACACGGATCCTGTCAGCTCGGGTCTTACAGTAGTCATCTCCAGACGGTATTTCGAGACTCAGACGTCCTCCGGTTTGGATCAGTCTCACTCCGATGGTGACGCCAACATTTTGTCCTGTTACGACAGCCGTTCCTCTGAAAACACATCAAACATAACGCAGCCTGCATTCAACTTCATGCAAATGAGGAGTGGAAAACTCAGCGCCTCGTCTCTTAAACCTCGATGACCCTCAAACACCTTCAGTCAGGTTATAAGTGTGGGGGGAGGGGGGAATCTCCACTTTTGAGCAAAATTGAAGTTTGGTTTGTCATAAACTTAATTTTTCAGCATCAATTTATGGTGCAAATGTCTTTATTTATGTAAAGGAAATTATAATAGTTTTTATTTGGGGAGTGGGTGCACTGGCCAGTTTCTATTACTGTAAATCACTTTGTAAAAAGGATGGGGGAATATATAACTTAAAGGTGCTCTAAGCGATGTTGGGTGATGTCACTTCTTGTTGACGTTTAAAGTATTTTAAAACAAAACGAGACTAGCTCGCCCCTCCCTCCTCCTCATCCCATCCCCTCCCCCTCCCTTCTGTGTTCTAACCCCCCCAAATATTTGTCCTTGCCGGTTATTGGCTGGAACACTGTTTGTTATGTTTGGTGGTGCAGGTTGGCGCAGTTTGTTGTTGTTGCCGTTTGTGGAGCCTGGGCTGTCTACAGAGAACGTGTTTTTTTACAGTGTGTTCAGGGGACAGGCAGCTAGCAGATAGTGAGGAGATGTTTTTTACAGTGTGTTCAGGGGACAGGCAGCTAGCAGATAGTGAGGCTATGTTTTTTACAGTGTGTTCAGGGGACAGGCAGCTAGCAGATAGTGAGGAGATGTTTTTTACAGTGTGTTCAGGGGACAGGCAGCTAGCAGATAGTGAGGAGATGTTTTTTACAGTGTGTTCAGGGGACAGGCAGCTAGCAGATAGTGAGGAGATGTTTGCTGTATGAGACAAAAAATGTTATTGCCTAAAAAACGTGTGACATCACTTTGAGCACCTTAACTGATCATTAATTATAACGCAATTGAGGGGTTCCAAGATGGCGACCGTGTAAGGTGTCTTTTCGAAGCGCTGCTGCACGAAATTTATTAAACATGTGGAAAAACAGTAATAACTGAATGTTTAGTATACAACCTACCTGAACTTGGTTTTGTGACGACCTGCAACACCTAAATGCCAGGCCGTGATAGGAAAAGAATGCTCAACACTGGAAAAAAAAGTTCTGAAGCTCCGCCAGGTAACGTCTTGATAGCCTCATGTCATGATTATGCTAGCACCATGTCAACAGTAGCAGTCGTGTCAGAAGAATTCCCTCCGTTGCCTGTTACCCCGTGCAAATCCCCTGCTGCAAAAAAGGCCCTTTTTGGAGGAGAAAGTGAACTCTCACAAGATAACTTTGTCGTATCTGCCCTCTATAAACTCATAAATGAACGAGCCGACTCTATTGAAAAGCTGATTAACGAAAATTCGAAAAAAATAGATGGAAATTTATTGAAAATAGAGGGGCTAAAGAAAACGGTGGATTTTGTGTGTGGTGAAATCAGAGATACCCAGACGAAAGTGACAAATGTTGATTCCCGTCTCAAAGAGGAGAAACTCAAAGTGACTAAACTCTTAACCCTTGTCTCTGAGCTGGAGTCTTACTCCAGACGGTGGAATCTGAAGCTTTACGGCATTCACGAGAACCAGAAAGAAAATGTGAAAGAGAAAGTTGTGGAGCTGTGTCAGGTCATTCTCCCAGACGCATTGCTTAAACCTGCTGAGGCCATCGACATTGCACATCGCCTCGGGAAACCGAATCAACCCAACACCAAACAGTCCAGCACCAGGCCGAGAGCCATCATCATTCGGTTCGATATGAGGTCTTACAGAGATGCACTTTGGAAGGCTGCAAAAAATCACCCCTTCTTGCGTGACAACAAGCTACGCTTGGCCGAAGATCTGTCACAACCTGTCAAAGAGGCCAGGATGACGTTCTGGCCAATAATAAAGAAAGCAAGGAGTGAGGGAAAGTCTGCTTACTACGTCTGAGCAAGGGCTTTCGTGGATGGGAAAGAGTTAACTTAACTTTGGATCTTCTGTCTGCAGCCGGTTGGTTGAATATGCTAGCCTACTGAGGCTTGTCAATCTTCGTTTCTACCTCTGGTGGATAATATGACCACTTAGTTAGATGTCTGTGTTCATCCACTCCAGAAGTTCTTTTGTTGAGAAGAAGAACAGGCTTTGTAAGTTTGGTTATATTGATGTTTGCCATTTATTATTACTGTTTTTCCTAGGGTTATAATTAGGCCTAGGCCTACTATACGTGCAGTTTGCTCAGTTTGTCAAATTCTGATTCTTGTCTCTTATCTCAGAAGTTTACTTTCTTAAAACTTGTCATTGTCTATAGTTTCTTTAAACGCCAGGGGTTTAAGAAATGTTACAAAACGTAAAGCATTATTTTTATTTGGTAAACAGCAGAATTCAGATTTATGTTTTTTCCAGGAATCACATTCAGTCGCAAATGATGTGAATTTTTGGAGAAGCCAATGGGGGAATGATTTGTGGTTTTCTCACTGTAGTGAAAGGTCAGCAGGTGTTTTGACATTGAAACATAAGTTCAATAGTGCTGTTTTACATACAGACACTGATCCAAAAGGGCATTTTATTTGTCAGGTTATTGATTGCAATAAGATTATTTTTATGATTCTGAATGTGTATGGGTATAATACCAGTACAGAGAACATACAATTGTTTGCTGATATAGAAATCAGACTTCAACATTGGTTACTTAAATTTCTGAATTCACACATTGTAATGGGAGGGGAATTTAATGTTATTCTGAATCTTTTAGTTGACAGATGGCCACATGCCTGCACTAATTCTAGAAACACTTATTTGAAGTTTTATGGAAAAATTTGATTTAATGGATGTATGGAGGGTGAAGTTCCCAGATGCAGTCATGTTCACTTGGAATAACAAAGATAATACAAGACTATCCCGTATAGACTATTGGTTGGTCTCTAACAGTATTAAGGAACAGTATATTTCAATAAAGGTTTTTCCATGTCCTCTAAGTGATCACAAAGCTATATCCATATCTATTAATATGTTTCCTTCAGATAAGGGTCGTGATGCAAATTATTGGAAGTTAAATAACTCGCTCCTTGGGTATGATCAAGTGAAGACCTACATTTCTCAGTTAATTTTGTGATTTTTTTAGTAAAGCCAAAGTTGAAAACTCTTTTAATTTAAATTGGGAGTTGTTTAAATATGAGTCGTCAAAGTTTCTACGACAGTTTGGTAGTAATCTAGCTAAACTTAGGATAGCAGAAGAACAAAAAGTTATCAATAGTATTTCCCTGCTCTCTCAGTTGTCTCCAGACTCTTTAACAGAAGAGAACAAAATAGACAACAGAGCTTGGACAAAATGTACAAAAGGAGGGCTGAAGGTGCTTTTGTTAGGTCACGGAGACGATGGTTAGAAGAAGGTGAACAGAATTCAGCTTATTTTTTTAAGTTAGAAAAATATCGTGCTAAAACGAACACTATTAATCAGCTGAAAATTGATGGCATAGTAACTGACGATTCAAAACTTATTTCAAATTGTTGCTCCTCCTTCTACAAGAATTTGTATACATCAAATTATTCTGAGAGTAACACCCAAAGTTTCTTTGATTTATTGAGAGATATTCCCCAACTTAATGAGTCAGATAGAGATATTTGTGATCTCCCTTTATCCCTAACGGAGGTCAGTAATTGCATAGGGCTTCTTAAAGACAATAAATCGCCTGGTACTGACGGGTTAACTTCTGAGTTTTACAAGTCATTTTCTTTGCAGTTAGCTCCCTTTTTACTGCAGGTGTTCAATGAAAGTATTTTAATCAACACATTACCTTGGAGTATGTCTCAGGGCTTAATAACACTCATTCCCAAACCTCGTAAAGATGTACTTTGTATTGATAACTGGCGCCCTATTTGTTTATTAAATAATGATTACAAAATATTAGCCCTTATCTTTGCTAAAAGAATTAAAATGGTACTTGCATCAATTATTGACGAAGCACAATCAGGGTTCAGCCTAACAGGCATATCTCTGACAATATTAGGTTGGTTCTAGATATACTTGATTACTCCCATTTAATTTCAGAAAACAGTTTTATTTTTTTTCTAGACTTCTTTAAAGCCTTTGACACTGTGGAGCACAATTTTCTTTTTCATTCACTTAGGAAATTTGGATTTGGTGAATTCTTTTTCAGTGCCATCAGAACCTTATATAACAATGCTAATTGTTCTATTAAGCTTAAACATGGTTCGTCTCCTAGATTTGATGTACAACGGGGCATCCGTCAAGGTTGCCCCATATCACCGTATCTCTTTTTACTTGCAGCCCAACTTCTATGTACTTATCTTAAAACAAGCGATTTAGAGGGTATCACTATTGCTGATAGAACTATTATTATCAGTCAGCTGGCTGATGATACAACATTGTTTTTGAAGGATAGCTCACAAGTTCAAAGCCTTTGACACTGTGGAGCACAATTTTCTTTTTCATTCACTTAGGAAATTTGGATTTGGTGAATTCTTTTTCAGTGCCATCAGAACCTTATATAACAATGCTAATTGTTCTATTAAGCTTAAACATGGTTCGTTGTTTTTGAAGGATAGCTCACAAGTTCCTCTAGCTATTAATATAATAGAATTGTTTTCTAGGGCTTCCGGTCTTCGTTTGAATTTAAATAAGTGTGAACTGTTAGCTATTAAAGATTGTAATACTGATTTAGTGGCGAACATTCCAGTAAAGAACTCTGTAATGTATTTAGGTATAACTATAGATAAGAATGACTCCCAGAGATGTTTAATTAATTTTAATCCTATTATTGAAAAAACCAAAACAAAATTTAATCAATGGCTTTTAAGAGATCTATCATTAAGAGGCAGGGTTTTACTTTCAAAGGCTGAAGGGATATCTAGGTTAACATATATTGCATTTTCACTTAGTGTTGATACCCACACCTGTAAAGCTATAGATAAACTTCTCTTTGACTTTGTTTGGAAAAACCGTACTCATTATGTAAGAAAATCTGTTCTAATGAATGAGTACTGTAAAGGTGGCCTTCATTTTTTGGACTTTACTACTTTAAATTATACTTTTAAAATCAATTGGATCAGGCGATACCTCAGGTGTCCGACTTCTCTATGGAACTTTATTCCCCATTACATCTTCTCTTCGTTAGGTGGTCTCAACTTTCTTTTGATCTGTAACTATAATATTGATAAAATCCCTCTCAAACTTGCTTCCTTTTATAAGCAAATGTTATTGGCCTGGTCTTTAATCTTCAAACATAATTTTAGTCCCCACAGATTTTATATTTGGAACAATACATACATTTTATTCAAAAATAGATCAATTTTCTTTAAACATTGGTTTGATAACAATATTTTGAATTTTCGATTGTTTTCGATGCTATCCCCACTGGTGTAATTGCACTTTTTAGAGGCTTTAAGGCTCATGGTAATCTCCCTGTTTTAGGTAGTATACTTGATACTGATGTTGGTAGAAGTTGCTTCTCTCCACATGGCAAGAATATCAACAAAATAATTCGTCAACTTTTTCAACATGACATCATTAGTACACCCTCTTCTTTATCACACTGGTCCAGCTTTGTTGGAGATATATGTTGGGATAAGGTCTGGCTTCTGCCGCAGAAGTTCTTTCTGACTAATAAAGTCAAAGAGATTTCTTTTAAAATGCTTCATAGGTTTTACCCAACCAACCACTATTTACAGAAACTCAAAAAAGACATTAATGTAAACTGTACATGTGGAAATCAAAGAGAGACTCTTGTACATTTATTTTGGCTATGCCCTCATACTAAACTACTTTGGAGTAAACTATCTCGGTACTTAGCTGATGTTATTTACCCTGAATTCTCCTTGTGCTGGGAAAATGTACTTTTTGGTTTCATTAACTTTGACACAAATCTCACCTCTCAATTTAATGTAATCAACCTGATTTTAATTTTGACGAAATTTTACATCCATAAGTCAAAATTCCAAAATAAAACACCTAACTTCATTGAGCTGTCCATTCACATTAAACATTATATACATACTATATCCTGTTGCAGTAATAAGAAAGCTGTTAGAACTCACACACTATTTGTACTTTTCAAATGCTTTATGTATTGAGTTGTTTTCTTTCTTCTTTTTTTTTTTTCTATTATTGGTTGTATCTCCCCTGGCGTACTTGACCTGTTCGTATTGTATACATTTGTGACTGTATACTTGTTATGTGCTCAATAAAATTATTATAAAAAAAAAAAAAAAATAATAATTATAACGCAATTTGAACTTGTAAGATGATGTGGGAGTTCCTGACACATGGAATATGAACTGTGGTTTCATACGTACTGAAATATATTAAAAAAGGAACGATTGGTTCCTCTTTCGATTTCTGCGGTGATGTTCAGGTCCCTGAACTCAAACTGAAGACCTGAACCCGGCTGGAACCTGACCACGACATTATCCTGGTCCACATCCAGATGAGTTAATGTCAAACTGTGGAGGAGCAAACACAATATATAAATATGCAATCATTAAAAACAAAGAAACTAAAGATAATGATAAACTATAAATAAGAAAATATAAATAAAGAAATTATTTAAAAAAGGGGAATACAAAGAATATAACAGTAATAATAATAATATGATAATTTTACCTTTTAATGTGGCACGTTAACAACTGGAAATCCTCAAAAGGTTTTTTAACCAGTATCTTCAAAAACTTCAGACCAAAATCTTTCACTGCAAAAACACAACACAAATACTAGTCCAGTGAAAACACACGAGATATGAAACTACATATGAAACACACACACACACACACACACACACACAGACACACACACACACACACACACACAAACAAAACACAAATACTACTCCAGTGAAAGCACGTCTCTAGATATGAAGCTAAATGTTGGTCATCTTCTCTATCATCATTCCTAGCTGCTGCAATTTCTTCATCTTCATTTTAGATTTGTTCACTTTTTTGTTTCAATTAATTAAAGTTTCATAAAGCCCTAAAAAAAGTCTCTAAAACACTTCCTCAGCCACCTTCTCTTAACCTTATGTTTATGACAGAGGGATGAATCAGTGTGTGCTTCTCAACAGATCTTACAGAACTCCGTCGCTTTGTTGGTGATTCTCACTTTGAGTCCGGTGGGACCGTCGGCAGTGATGGAGGAACAGAGGAAGAGCAGGAAGAAGAGGGACAACACACAGGAAGTCATCCTGACAAACAGAAGAGACACACACAGGACATGTTCAACATTAAAGGGTAACATCGTTTTCTATGCAACCTGGACTCTATGTGCCCATGTTTTAGTGTCTCAACAATCTTTGAAACTAGTCTATTAATATCTATTAATAACTATTAATATCCTGAGTACCCGTCACCCTGGACGTCTCCTTGTTACATGAGACGTCTCCTTGTTACCTGAGTAGCCAGGTAGGTAGGTCAGTAATGCCAGGTGTATTAATGAGTGATGTCACTGAGGGAGTGGCTGAGCAAGGAGACTAGAGCGAGCGTTAGCGTTGTCGGTGTGACAGTATCATTTTTTAGGAGACAGAGAGAAAGAGAAAGAGAGAGAGGGGGAGAGATAGAGACAGAGAGACAGAGAGACAGAGAGACAGAGAGAAAGACAGAGAGAAAGACAGAGAGAGAGAGAGAGAGAGAGAGAGAGAGAGAGAGAGAGAGGGTAGGACATAAAAGATACAACTCTGGGCAGAGTCCCCTCTCACCTCCGATCCAGTCAGGCTGCCCAACCCCACAATAGACAACAGACACCCCAACTCAACAAAGTTAATACACAAAGAGTCCACACCAGAGCCCAGCCCCCTCATCGGCAGACCAACCAATCCCGGCACAGTGGAGCCCAACCCAGCAGAACCATGACCAGGCCAGCCCAACCAACCAGAGCCCAGCACAGCAAGGCCCAGGCTAGCAGTACTCAGCCCAGGAGAGCTCAAACCAGCAGACCCCAGCTCAATAATACCGAACCCGGCCAAGCTGAACCATGCCCTCATGCAAGGACCTCCAACACCACAAGTACACATGAGGAGAGCACTCTGCTGGACAACTGCCACTGCTGTGGAGCTGGACAACACCACCCAACCTACTCAGACATACTCCAAGGTAATAAACACCCAGTCTGTACCGACATCGGAGAAGTTAGGCAACCGCTTCAACTCATCTTCCAGAAATTAGGCTAAAAAAAAAAACGGTTAAGAGAAGAATACCCATATGTATTCATTTGTGACTATTTCTTTCTTTTTAACTTCTCTTTCAATGACTCAACCAAGAATATACATAGTATACATGACAATATCATTCTCCATAACTTCCTGGAATATCCAGGAGCCAAAAGTCTTAACTCTGACTTTCTACTCAGTATCAAACACCATGACATTGTTGTTCTATTGGAAACAGATTTAAGTACTCACTGTCCCTCAGGCTATCAAGAAATTATTTTACCATCTTTAAAATACAAAAACATAAAACGTGGCAGAGAGTTATAATTTGGTTTAAAGAATTCCTGACAACATATCTATCTGTCAAAAAGAAAGAACTCACTCGAGTGTGGTTGAAGCTGAATAAAGGAAATTACCTGTACATCTGTGCAGTGTACGCCCCACCTGCAGAATCCCCATACTTTAAAGAAGAGTTCTTCACTGACCTTAACAGCCATTTCCTGGCTCAGGGCAATGTGCTGCTATGTGGGGATTTTAATGCTAGAACAGGTTTGGAAAATGAAATAGTCGAAATAAGTGAGAAAGATAACAAATTCATTACATCACCAATCTTGTAAAATCAGATGAAATCTAGACACACCCCTGACTCTGTCATTAATAGAAATGGTAAAGAGCTAGTGCATCTGTGTCGAGGCCTAGGCCTGTACTTTCTGAATGGTAGGATGACATGGTTCACATACTGCTCAGCTCTTAGGTCTAGTGTAGTTGATTACGCAATTACTGACATGGACCCCTCCTCCATCAACGCATTCACTGTAAGACCACAGCTACCACTTTCAGACCACTGCCAGATAAATGTATATCTGAAAAGAACACAGGAAATACAAATTATAGACACTAAAAAAATTGTATATCTCAACCTGTCCTATAAATGGACACCAGTGCAGCTAACTGTGTTGAAATTACTAATCTTATTAACAACTGTTTAGTAACAAGATTCACACCAAGTCATGCAGATGTAACTATGGCAGTAAATCAAATAAATAAACTATATCACAGGATCGCCCTCAAAGCTAATCTCTTGAGGGGTAATCCTAAACCCAAAAACACAACCCACAAAGAAAAATGGTTTGACAAGGAGTGTGAACTGATGAGGAAAAACCTCAGAAAAATCTCCAACCAAAAACACCGCCAACCACACAACCTAGAAATTAGAGAAAACTACTGCAGCAAACTTAAAGAATATAAAGATATGATTCAGAAGAAAAAACAAAAACACTATAATGAAACCCTAGAAGAAATTGAAACCTCAATAAGCCAGAATCAGTTTTGGGAAAAATGGAATAACCTAAACCCAAAACCAAACCAAGACACACCTCTGAAAGACAGAGGAACATGGAGGAATTACTTTGAAAACCTTTACAACACAATCCAATCAAATAACCTTACAATGGGCCAACAAGTCATTACACAAAAGTTACACTCCCTTGAAAAAATCCTAAAAGACAGTCAAAACCCACTTGCCTATGAAATCACCCAAGAGGAATTAACACACACACTCCATGAACTAAAACCAAAATAAGCATTTGGACCTGACAGCATCAGGACTGGAATGCTGAAACACAGCACCCCCGAGCTGGAGAAGACCCTTCTAAAGCTGTTCAATCTCATTCTTCAAGCTGGCTGCTTCCCTGAGGTCTGGAACAGGGGGCTTATATCCCCTATCTTTAGGTGTTTTTATATTTTTATTTAACCTTTATTTAACCAGGTAGGCCGTTGAGAACAGGTTCTAATTTACAACGGCAACCTGGCCAAGAAAAGCGTAAGCGTACAAGACAACATATAGATTCACATTCAACATATTACAAGAAAAGAAAATACAATAGGCTACAAAGGTACAGATTAAGTAGGCAGTTCAAGCCGGAACAAAGTGAGGTCGATGGATATGTGAAAGTGGTAAGGTGAATACATAATATACATGAGATAGACAATCTATAACCTTGCTGAGAAGTAGTAAAGAGTCAGAATACAGTTAGTGCAAAATTAAATTGTGGGCAAGATAGTGATGTGGACCCTGTGATCAGTTATAACACAGTATATATATAAACAGACAGTCTATATGAGTGCTGAGAAGTAGTGAAGTCAATATACACTTAGTGCAAGAAGTAGTCCAGTTAGTGATGTGGATCAGTAATAACACAGTAAACATGAACAGACAGAATATAGTAAAGAGGCGATATACAGTTAGTGCAAATAGTGGAGACAAATTTGAACCCAATAACTACCGAGGCATCTGTGTGAACAGTAACCTGGGGAAGGTGTTCTGCTGTATTCTAAACACCCGTCTACAGGCCTTCCTTACCAAACACAATGTCCTGAGTAAAGGTCAGATTGGCTTCTTACCAAAACATCGTACCACTGACCACATCTACATCCTACACACCCTAATCAATAAACTTGTTATTCAAGCAAACAAAAGTAAAATCTTCGCTTCTTTTGGTGATTTTAGGAAAGCATTTGAGTCAATTTGGCATGATGGATTATTTCATAAAACTTTACAAAGCGGTGTAGGGGTTGAAATATATGATATAATCAAATCCATGTATATGGACAACCAAAGTGCTGAGAAAATTGATAACAGCAGAACAGAATACTTCACTCAGGGGCATGGGGTGGGACAGGGCTGTAGCTTGGCTCCTATCCTGTTCAATATCTATATTAATAAGTTAGCTGTGTTACTGGAACAATCTACAGCTCCGGGACTCCCACTAAACAATACAGAAGTTAAATTCCTGCTCTTTGCAGATGACCTAGTGCTGCTCTCGCCTTCCAAACAAGAGCTACAGCAGCACCTGGATCTGCTAGAGACCTTCTGTCAGAACTGGGCCCTGACAGTTAATTTGGAGACATAAAAAGGGGGAGAGAGGAGGGGAGGAAAGAAAAAATGTCGTCTACTATTCACAGTTACAGGTCATGTTCTTTTACGTGAATTCAACGTCTCTTTTTTATATTAACTTATGTTAAAATAGGTTTATTAAAGATAGCTGTAAAACTGTGAAAGTAATAAAAACTCTGCTGTAAATGTAGCGACAGTAAAACAATGATAATTTTGTCTTGTAATGTTTTTTCCAGTTTTTTGCAGGAAAATTCTTAACTGTGTTAGTTAAAGCAGAGAGTACAAAACAATCTTCTTTAAAAAAGAAATTGAAATCTTATGGTTTTTCATGTTATTTGACGTAAATTTACAGTCTAGTCTTTATTTTTGTGTTACTTTTAAAAACACAGGAAAAATCTGTGAAATGACGGTTTGTTTATTACAGAAAGCAGAGAGGTCAGACCTGGAGAGAGGCTCGGAGATCTGGATGCTGGTCCAGAGACGTCTGCCTGCTGTGATTGGTCGGCTGATGCTAGGCCAGAAATGTCTGCCGGCTGTGATTGGTCGGCTGGCTGAATAGCCCAGAAGTGTCTGACTGCTGTGATTGGTCGGCTGGCTGGATGGCCCAGAAGTATCTGACTGCTATGATTGGTCGGCTAGCTGAATGGCCCAGAAGTGTCTGCCTGCTGTGATTGGTCGGTTGGCTGGATGGTTGCTGGATGTGATGGCGGTCTCTGAGGACAGTCTGCAGGTTGTTGAGTCTCGGAGGAAGCCCCTGATCTCTGAGCCTGACAGGACAGCAGCAGTCCTTTTTAAAGGAAGCTGATTGGCCACACCTTCTGACAGGTGGAGCTGAGGACACAGAGGTTAGTCACGTAGGGACAACTCTCTGATACACTGCTGATGAACAACTCAGCTCTTCTTAGGAAACACTTGTGCAAGACAGATCATAATGATGATATGTGGGGTTGAGACATAAGGTCAGTGTGAGGACGGGGCAGTTCCCCTTCTCTGTTCTTCCCCTTCGGCCTGTACTCTTCTTTGCAGAAATCTCCTAAACTTATTAATAATGTCGGTATTTCTCCAGTTCATGAACAGCTGTCTCTCAACGGCACACCTGTGACTGTTTTAAAAAGACTTCCTTTTTGGGGTTTTGGCCTTGTGTCTAAACAGAATAAGCACACAGAATCTCATCAACAGACCTAAACAGAATCTTTTTACAGTTTTCAGCGGTGATCCAGAATGAAAATCTGCAGAGCTTAGCAGACTGTTTTCAAAAAGCGACACTAGGTCAGGTGCCTTTGGTTTGTTATTGACGCAAAAAGTCTCCTTTGTTGTCATATTTAGACGCGCTTGTTCAGGGACAGGACGGGACAGTTAGGTTTAGGAAAAGATGGTGGGTGGGGTTACAAAATGTACGTTTCAGTGACACGAGGGACAAGAACGGGACATGAACCCAGGTCTCCTGGGTGAAAGTCCTGTGTTGTTAAACCCATCCTCCACCCCCCAACCTGCCTCGGTCTCTCTACGTACTACTCTCTACTGCTGTCTCTCTATATACTACTCTCTACTGTTGTCTCTCTACATACTACTCTCTACTGTTGTCTCTCTACATACTACTCTACTGTTGTCTTTCTACATACTACTCTCTACTGCTGTCTCTCTATATACTACTCTACTGTTGTCTTTCTACATACTACTCTCTACTGTTGTCTCTCTATATACTACTCTCTACTGCTGTCTCTCTATATACTACTCTACTGTTGTCTTTCTACATACTACTCTCTACTGTTGTCTCTCTATATACTACTCTCTACTGTTGTCTTTCTATATACTACTCTCTACTGCTGTCTCTCTATATACTTCTCTCTACTGTTGTCTCTCTACATACTACTCTACTGCTGTCTCTCAACATACTACTCTCTACTGTTGTCTCTCTACATACTACTCTCTACTGTTGTCTCTCTACATACTACTCTCTACTGTTGTCTCTCTACATACTACTCTACTGCTGTCTCTCAACATACTACTCTACTGTTGTCTCTCTACATACTACTTTCTACTGTTGTCTCTCAACATACTACTCTACTGTTGTCTCTCTACATACTACTCTCTACTGTTGTCTCTATACATACTACTCTCTACTGTTGTCTCTATATATACTACTCTCTACTGCTGTCTCTATACATACTACTCTCTACTGTTGTCTCTATACATACTACTCTCTACTGTTGTCTCTCTTAATACTACGTCATCTTACAGCGCCGTGGTTGAGCTGCTGCTCTGCTCGGTTCAGATGACCTGGTGCTGCTCTCGCCCTCCAAACAAAGGCTACAGCAGCACCTGGTTCTGCTAGAGACCTTCTGTCAGACATGGGCCCTGACAGTTAATTTGGCAAAAACCAAGATTGTAATCTTCCAAAAGAAAGCCAGATCCCAGGTAACCAGACACCTTTTCACTCTAGGAAACACGGTTCTAGAGCATTCACAATGTTATGATTACCTCGGCCTGAAACTCAGTACCTCAGGAAGCTTTGACCTTGCAGTGAATGTACTAAAAGAAAAAGCTTGCATGCCATCAAAAGGAATTTTTGTAATATAAATATTCCAATTAACATCTGGTGCAAAATATTTGACAGTGTCATCCCGTAGAGAAAGACCAGTACAAGTACAGCCTCAGTGACCACAGCCTCGCCGTAGAGAAAGACCAGTACAAGTACAGACTCAGTGACCACAGCCTCGCCGTAGAGAAAGACCAGTACAAGTACAGGCTCAGTGACCACAGCCTCGCTGTAGAGAAAGACCAGTAGAAGTACAGGCTCAGTGACCACAGCCTCGCCGTAGAGAAAGACCAGTACAAGTACAGGCTCAGTGACCACAGCCTCGCCTTAGAGAAAGACCAGTACAAGTACAGGCTCAGTGACCACAGCCTCGCTGTAGAGAAAGACCAGTACAAGTACAGGCTCAGTGACCACAGCTTCGCCGTAGAGAAAGACCAGTACAAGTACAGACTCAGTGACCACAGCCTCGCCGTAGAGAAAGACCAGTACAAGTACAGGCTCAGTGACCACAGCTTCGCCTTAGAGAAAGACCAGTACAAACAAGCATGGCTTCCAAAAGAGCAGCAGATCCGTGGTCACTGTACGACTGTTGAGGTTGAGACAGAGATGCACTTTCTCCTATACTGTCCAAAGTTTGATCAGATAAGAAAAGGATATTTTTTACAATTCTCAAGCAAAATTCCAAATTTTAGCTCCCTTAGTGACTCTGATAAACTGGCTGCCAAATCGTTGCAGCTTGTCATGACATGAGGGACAGTGAGTCGGACACCTTGACACCTCGACACAATGCCTGACCTAATGTCTGTATTAATCCAATGTATTGATTCATAGACTGTCTATGTGTGTGTGTGTGTGTGTGTGTGTGTGTGTGTGTGAACGTGTGTGTGTGCGAAAGAGAGAGAGAAAGTGAGTGTGTACATGCAATTTTTCATGTTATATGTTACTGTTTCCTGTAATGCTGTCAATGTTCTAATTGTTACTGTGAAAGAAATATTGGTATGCTGTTTTGCTTGTGCATGGGCAACACTGTACCTACAGTCATGCAAATAAAGCAAACTTGAATTGACATTGAATTGAGCGAGATGGAGGGAGAGAGAGAGATGGAGGGAGAGAGAGAGAGATGGAGGGAGAGAGAGAGAGACAGAGATGGAGGGAGAGAGAGAGAGACAGAGATGGAGGGAGAGAGAGATGAGGGAGAGAGAGATGGAGCGAGAGATGGAGGTAGAGACATAAAGAGGAGGAGAGAGGAGGCGAGGAAAGAAAAAATGTCTTTAAATAAATGGAAGTTTTAGTTATTCACAGTTACAGGTCATGTTGTTTTATGTGAATTCAACGTCTCTTTTTTTATATTAATTTAGGTTAAAATAGGTTTAAACATAACTGTAAAACGGTGAAAGTAATAAAACCTCTACTGTTAATATTGCGACAGTAAAACAATGATAATGTTACAGTATTATAATGTTTTTTTCAGGTCGTTGAGTCTCGGAGGAAGCCCCTGATCTCTGAGCCTGACAGGACAGCAGCAGTCCTTTTTAAAGGAAGCTGATTGGCCACACCTTCTGACAGGTGGAGCTGAGGACACAGAGGTTAGCCACGTAGGGACAACTCTCTGATACACTGCTGATGAACAACTCAGCTCTTCTTAGGAAACACTTGTGCAAGACAGATCATATTGATGATATGTGGGGTTGAGACATAAGGTCAGTGTGAGAACGGGGCAGTTCCCCTTCTCTGTTCTTCCCCTTCGGCCTGTACTCTTCTTTGCAGAAATCTCCTAAACTTATTAATAATGTCGGTATTTCTCCAGTTCATGAACAGCTGTGTCTCAACGGCACACCTGTGACTGTTTTAAAAAGACTTCCTTTTTGGGGTTTTGGCCTTGTGTCTAAACAGAATAAGCACACAGAATCTCATCAACAGACCTAAACAGAATCTTTTTACAGTTTTCAGCGGTGATCCAGAATGAAAATCTGCAGAGCTTAGCAGACTGTTTTCAAAAAGCGACACTAGGTCAGGTGCCTTTGGTTTGTTATTGACGCAAAAAGTCTCCTTTGCTGTCATATTTAGACGCGCTTGTTCAGGACAGGACACTTAGGTTTAGGAAAAGATGGTGGGTGGGGTTACAAAATGTACGTTTCAGTGACACGAGGGACAAGAACGGGACATGAACCCAGGTCTCCTGGGTGAAAGTCCTGTGTTGTTAAACCCATCCAGAGCACTTCTGTCAGACGTGGGCCCTGACAGTTAATTTGGCAAAAACCAAGATTTTAATATTCCAAAAGAAAGCCAGATCCCAGGTAACCAGACACATTTTCACTCTAGGAAACACGGTTCTAGAGCATTCACAATGTTATGATTACCTCGGCCTGAAACTCAGTGCCTCAGGAAGCTTTGACCTTGCAGTGAATGTGCTAAAAGAAAAAGCTTGCATGCCATCAAAAGGAATTTTTGTAATATAAATATTCCAATTAACATCTGGTGCAAAATTTTTGACAGTGTCATGCGTGCCAATTGCACTGTATGGATGTGAGATATGGGGTCCATTCAGTAATCTCGACTACAATAGATGGGTAAACACCCCATAGAATCCCTGCATGCAGAATTTATTAGAAATATTCTCAGGGTCCAAAGGAAAACACCTACAAATGCATGCAGGGCAGAATTAGGAAGATTACCTTTGGCTTTAAATGTACAAAAAGATCATTAAAATTCTGGATACATCTGAAATCCAGTGCAGAAAATACCATAAAGTTTCAAGCAATCATAACCCAAGAGGTCAGCCCTGTTAAAATAGGTTTATTAAACATAACTGTAAAACGGTGAAAGTAATAAAACCTCTACTGTTAATATTGCGACAGTAAAACAATGATAATGTTACAGTATTATAATGTTTTTTTCAGGTCGTTGAGTCTCGGAGGAAGCCCCTGATCTCTGAGCCTGACAGGACAGAAGCAGTCCTTTTTAAAGGAAGCTGATTGGCCACACCTTCTGACAGGTGGAGCTGAGGACACAGAGGTTAGCCACGTAGGGACAACTCTCTGATACACTGCTGATTAACAACTCAGCTCTTCTTAGGAAACACTTGTGCAAGACAGATCATAATGATGATATGTGGGGTTGAGACATAAGGTCAGTGTGAGGACGGGGCAGTTCTCCTTCTCTCTTCTTCCCCTTCGGCCTGTACTCTTCTTTGCAGAAATCTCCTAAACTTATTAATAATGTCGGTATTTCTCCAGTTCATGAACAGCTGTCTCTCAACGGCACACCTGTGACTGTTTTAAAAAGACTTCCTTTTTGGGGTTTTGGCCTTGTGTCTAAACAGAATAAGCACACAGAATCTCATCAACAGACCTAAACAGAATCTTTTTACAGTTTTCAGCGGTGATCCAGAATGAAAATCTGCAGAGCTTAGCAGACTGTTTTCAAAAAGCGACACTAGGTCAGGTGCCTTTGGTTTGTTATTGACGCAAAAAGTCTCCTTTGCTGTCATATTTAGACGCGCTTGTTCAGGGACTGGACGGGACAGTTAGGTTTAGGAAAAGATGGTGGGTGGGGTTACAAAATGTACGTTTCAGTGACACGGGGGACAAGAACGGGACATGAACCCAGGTCTCCTGGGTGAAAGTCCTGTGTTGTTAAACCCATCCACCACCCCCCAGCAGAAAGATAAAGACCAGTACAAGTACAGGCTCAGTGACCACAGCCTCGCCGTAGAGAAAGACCAGTACAAGTACAGGCTCAGTGACCACAGCCTCGCCTTAGAAAAAGACCAGTACAAGTACAGGCTCAATGACCACAGCCTCGCCTTAGAGAAAGACCAGTACAAACAAGCATGGCTTCCAAAAGAGCAGCAGATCTGTGGTCACTGTACGACTGGTGAGGTTGAGACAGAGATGCACTTTCTCCTATACTGTCCAAAGTTTGAACAGATAAGAAAAGGATTTTTTTACAATTCTCAAGCAAAATTCCAAATTTTAGCTCCCTTAGTGACTCTCTACATATTACTCTCTACTGCTGTCTCTCTATATACTACTCTCTACGGTTGTCTCTCTACATACTACTCTCTACTGTTGTCTGTCTTCATACTACTCTACTGTTGTCTCTCTACATACTACTCTCTACATACTACTCTCTACTGTTGTCTATACATACTACTCTGTTGTCTCTCTACATACTACTCTCTACTGCTGTCTCTATATACCCATCTTTACTGCTGTCTCTCTATATACTACTCTCTACGGTTGTCTCTCTACATATTACTCTCTACTGTTGTCTCTCTTCATACTACTCTACTGTTGTCTCTCTACATACTACTCTCTACATACTACTCTCTACTGTTGTCTATACAGTGGGGGAAATAAGTATTTGACCCCTTGCTGATTTTGCAGGTTTGCCCACTTACAAAGAATGCAAAAATCTACAATTGTAATCATATGTACATTCTAACAGTGAAAGACAGAATCCCAAAGAAAATTCCAGAAAATCACATCATATGAATTTATTAAAATTGATAACCATCTGATGAAGAAAAACAAGTATTTGACCCCCTGGACAAACAGCAAGTATTCTGGCTCCTACAAGCCAGTTAGTCTTTCTTTAAGACACAGCCCCAATCCGAACCAATTATCTACATCAAATACACCTGCCTCACCTCGTTACTTGTATAAAAGACACCTGTCAACACCCAAACAACCAGCATCCAACATCACCACCATGGGCAAGACCAAAGAGCTTTCTACGGACATCAGGGACAAGATTGTTGATCTGCACAAGGCTGGGATGGGCTACAAGAGAATCGGAAAGCAACTTGGAGAGAAAAGATCAACTGTCGGTGCAGTTATCAGGAAATGGAAGAAGCACCACACCACCGCCAACCTCCCTCGGTCTGGGCCTCCACACAAGATCTTGCCTCGTGGGGTGTCCCTGATCATGCGAACGGTGAGGAATCATCCCAAAACCACAAGGGGGAACTGATGAATCAACTGAAGGCAGCTGGGACCACAGTTACAAAAGAAACGGTTGGTAACACACTACGCCGTCATGGATTGAAATCCTGCAGCGCACGCAAGGTCCCCCTGCTCAAGAAGAAACATGTACAGGCCCGCATGAAGTTCGCCATTCACCACCTGGACGACTCAGAAGAGGCCTGGAAGAAGGTGATGTGGTCAGATGAGACCAAAATAGAACTTTTGGCCTCAACTCAACTCGTCGTGTTTGGAGGGCAAAGAACACCGAATACAACCCAAAGAACACCATCCCCACCGTCAAGCATGGTGGTGGCAACATCATGCTTTGGGGGTGCTTTTCAACCAAGGGGACGGGACAACTCCATCGTATTGAGGGGAGGATGGACGGGGCCATGTATCGTGGAATTCTGGACCGACATCTCCTTCCCTCAGTGAGAGAGCTGAAGATGGGTCAAGGATGGGTGTTTCAGCACGACAACGACCCTAAGCACACCGCCAAAGCAACAAAAGAGTGGCTGAAGAAGAAGCACATCAAGGTTCTGGAGTGGCCTAGCCAGTCTCCAGACCTGAATCCGATTGAAAATCTTTGGAGGGAGCTTAAAATTCGAGTTGCCAGGCGACAACCTCGGAACCTGAATGATTTGGAGGCTGTCTGCAGGGGAGGTGGGCCAACATCCCTGCCGAAATGTGCACAAACCTTGTCACCAACTATAAAAACCGTTTGACATCTGTGCTGGCCAATAATGGCTTTTCTACAAAATATTAACATTCTGTTTGTCCAGGGGGTCAAATACTTGTTTTTCCTCATCAGATGGTTATCAATTTTAATAAATTCATATGATGTGATTTTCTGGAATTTTCTTTGGGATTCTGTCTATCCCTGTTAGAATGTACATATGATTAAAATTGTAGATTTTTGCATTCTTTGTAAGTGGGCAAACTATAAAACAATACAAACAATACTTATTTCCCCCACTGTACATACTACTCTCTACTGTTGTCTCTATACATACTACTCTCTACTGTTGTCTCTCTACATACTACTCTCTACTGCTGTCTCTCTACATTCTACTCTCTACTTAGTGTCTTTCTACATACTACTCTCTACTGCTGTCTCTCTACATACTACTCTCTACTGTTGTCTCTCTTCATACTACTCTCTACTGCGGTCTCTCTACATACTACTCTACTGCTGTCTCTCTACATACTACTCTCTACTGCTGTCTCTCTACATACTACTCGACTGCTGTCTCTCTACATAGTACTCTCTACTGCTGTCTGTCTACATACTACTCTCTACTGTTGTCTCTATATATACTACTCTCTACTGTTGTCTCTCTACATACTACTCTCTACTGTTGTCTCTCTACATACTACTCTCTACTGTTGTCTCTCTACATACTACTTTCTACTGCTGTCTCTCTACATACTACTCTCTACTGTTGTCTCTCTACATACTACTCTCCACTGTTGTCTCTATACATACTACTCTCTACGGTTGTCTCTCTACATACTACTCTGTACTGTTGTCTGTCTTCATACTACTCTACTGTTGTCTCTCTACATACTACTCTCTACATACTACCCTCTACTGTTGTCTATACATACTACTCTGTTGTCTCTATATATACTACTCTCTACTGTTGTCTCTCTACATACTACTCTCTACTGTTGTCTCTCTACATACTACTCTCTACTGTTATCTCTCTACATACTACTCTCTACTGTTGTCTCCCTACATTCTACTCTCTACTTAGTGTCTCTCTACATACTACTCTCTACTTTTGTCTCTCTTCATACTACTCTCTACTGCTGTCTCTCTACATACTACTCTACTGCTGTCTCTCTACATACTACTCTCTACTGCTGTCTCTCTACATACTACTCTACTGCTGACTCTCTACATACTACTCTCTACTGCTGTCTGTCTACATACTACTCTCTACTGTTGTCTCTATATATACTACTCTCTACTGTTGTCTCTATATATACTACTCTCTACTGTTGTCTCTCTACATACTACTCTCTACTGTTGTCTCTCTACATACTACTCTCTACTGTTGTCTCTCTACATACTACTCTCTACTGTTGTCTCTCTACATACTACTCTCTACTGCTGTCTCTCTACATACTACTCTCTACTGTTGTCTCTCTACATACTACTCTCCACTGTTGTCTCTATACATACTACTCTCTACTGTTGTCTCTATACATACTACTCTCTACGGTTGTCTCTCTACATACTACTCTCTACTGTTGTCTGTCTTCATACTACTCTACTGTTGTCTCTCTACATACTACTCTTTACATACTACTCTCTACTGTTGTCTATACATACTACTCTGTTGTCTCTACACATACTACTCTCTACTGTTGTCTCTCTACATACTACTCTCTACTGCTGTCTCTATATACTACTCTCTACTGCTGTCTCTCTATATACTACTCTCTACGGTTGTCTCTCTACATACTACTCTCTACTGTTGTCTCTCTTCATACTACTCTACTGTTGTCTGTCTACATACTACTCTCTACATACTACTCTCTACTGTTGTCTATACATACTACTCTCTACTGTTGTCTCTATACATACTACTCTCTACTGTTGTCTCTCTACATACTACTCTCTACTGCTGTCTCTCTACATTCTACTCTCTACTTAGTGTCTTTCTACATACTACTCTCTACTGCTGTCTCTCTACATACTACTCTCAACTGTTGTCTCTCTTCATACTACTCTCTACTGCTGTCTCTCTACATACTACTCTACTGCTGTCTCTCTACATACTACTCTCTACTGCTGTCTCTCTACATACTACTTGACTGCTGTCTCTCTACATAGTACTCTCTACTGCTGTCTGTCTACATACTACTCTCTACTGTTGTCTCTATATATACTACTCTCTACTGTTGTCTCTAAATATACTACTCTCTACTGTTGTCTCTCTACATACTACTCTCTACTGTTGTCTCTCTACATACTGCTCTCTACTGTTGTCTCTCTACATACTACTCTCTACTGTTGTCTCTCTACATTCTACTCTCTACTTAGTGTCTCTCTACATACTACTCTCTACTGTTGTCTCTCTACATACTACTCTCTACTGTTGTCTCTCTACATTCTACTCTCTACTTAGTGTCTCTCTACATACTACTCTCTACTTTTGTCTCTCTTCATACTACTCTCTACTGCTGTCTCTCTACATACTACTCTACTGCTGTCTCTCTACATACTACTCTCTACTGCTGTCTCTCTACATACTACTCTACTGCTGACTCTCTACATACTACTCTCTACTGCTGTCTGTCTACATACTACTCTCTACTGTTGTCTCTATATATACTACTCTCTACTGTTGTCTCTATATATACTACTCTCTACTGTTGTCTCTCTACATACTACTCTCTACTGTTGTCTCTCTACATACTACTCTCTACTGTTGTCTCTCTACATACTACTCTCTACTGTTGTCTCTCTACATACTACTCTCTACTGCTGTCTCTCTACATACTACTCTCTACTGTTGTCTCTCTACATACTACTCTCCACTGTTGTCTCTATACATACTACTCTCTACGGTTGTCTCTCTACATATTACTCTCTACTGTTGTCTGTCTTCATACTACTCTACTGTTGTCTCTCTACATACTACTCTCTACATACTACTCTCTACTGTTGTCTATACATACTACTCTGTTGTCTCTACACATACTACTCTCTACTGTTGTCTCTCTACATACTACTCTCTACTGCTGTCTCTATATACTACTCTCTACTGCTGTCTCTCTATATACTACTCTCTACGGTTGTCTCTCTACATACTACTCTCTACTGTTGTCTCTCTTCATACTACTCTACTGTTCTCTGTCTACATACTACTCTCTACATACTACTCTCTACTGTTGTCTATACATACTACTCTCTACTGTTGTCTCTATACATACTACTCTCTACTGTTGTCTCTCTACATACTACTCTCTACTGCTGTCTCTCTACATTCTACTCTCTACTTAGTGTCTTTCTACATACTACTCTCTACTGCTGTCTCTCTACATACTACTCTCAACTGTTGTCTCTCTTCATACTACTCTCTACTGCTGTCTCTCTACATACTACTCTACTGCTGTCTCTCTACATACTACTCTCTACTGCTGTCTCTCTACATACTACTCGACTGCTGTCTCTCTACATAGTACTCTCTACTGCTGTCTGTCTACATACTACTCTCTACTGTTGTCTCTATATATACTACTCTCTACTGTTGTCTCTATATATACTACTCTCTACTGTTGTCTCTCTACATACTACTCTCTACTGTTGTCTCTCTACATACTACGCTCTACTGTTGTCTCTCTACATACTACTCTCTACTGTTGTCTCTCTACATTCTACTCTCTATTTAGTGTCTCTCTACACACTACTCTCTACTGCTGTCTCTCTTCATACTACTCTCTACTGCTGTCTCTCTACATACTACTCTACTGCTGTCTCTCTACATACTACTCTCTACTGCTGTCTCTCTACATACTACTCTACTGCTGACTCTCTACATACTACTCTCTACTGCTGTCTGTCTACATACTACTCTCTACTGTTGTCTCTATATATACTACTCTCTACTGTTGTCTCTATATATACTACTCTCTACTGTTGTCTCTCTACATACTACTCTCTACTGTTGTCTCTCTACATACTACTCTCTACTGTTGTCTCTCTACATACTACTCTCTACTGCTGTCTCTCTACATACTACTCTCTACTGTTGTCTCTCTACATACTACTCTCCACTGTTGTCTCTATACATACTACTCTCTACTGTTGTCTCTATATATGCTACTCTCTACTGCTGTCTCTATCTATACTACTCTCTACTGTTGTCTCTATACATACTACTCTCTACTGTTGTCTCTCTTAATACTACGTCATCTTACAACGCCATGGTCGAGCTGCTGCTCTTCCCGGTTCAGATGACCTGGTGCTGCTCTCGCCCTCCAAACAAAGGCTACAGCAGCACCTGGATCTGCTAGAGACCTTCTGTCAGACCTGGGCCCTGACAGTTAATTTGGCAAAAACCAAGATTGTAATCTTCCAAAAGAAAGCCAGATCCCAGGTAACCAGACACATTTTCACTCTAGGAAACACGGTTCTAGAGCATTCACAATGTTATGATTACCTTGGCCTGAAACTCAGTGCCTCAGGAAGCTTTGACCTTGCAGTGAATGCGCTAAAAGAAAAAGCTCACAGAGCTCTCTATGCCATCAAAAGGAATTTTTGTAATATACAAATTCCAACTGACATCTGGTGCAATATTTTTGACAGTGTCATCATGCCAATTGCACTGTATGGATGGGAGATATGGGGTCCACTTAGTAAGCTCGACTACACTAGATGAAATAAAATCCCTGCATGCACCCCCATTTTTTCCACTACAAAGCACTACAATACCAAGAGAGAAACATAGAGAAAAGTCCACTCAGTCAGCTAGCTCTGTCCCTCAGCTCTGTCACCTCACAGCCCCCAGAACCTCAGGACACCCCCCTCAGCTCCCTCACCTCACAGCCCCCAGATCCTCAGGACACCCTCCTCAGCTCCCTCACCTCACAGCCCCTAGAGCCTCAGGACACCCCCCTCAGCTCCCTCACCTCACAGCCCCCAGAACCTCAGGACACCCCCCTCAGCTCCCTCACCTCACAGCCCCTAGAGCCTCAGGACACCCCCCCTCAGCTCCCTCACCTCACAGCCCCCAGAGCCTCAGGACACCCCCCTCAGCTCCCTCACCTCACAGCCCCCAGAGCCTCAGGACACCCTCTCTGCTGGTTCCCGAAGCCGCCTGGGCTCCTCGACCGGACTCTCGCCTCTTCGGTTAGCCGCTAGCTGGCTGCCCCCGTTCACCAAACGCGTGGTGGCAAATCCTAGCTGCTACAGCGACTAACCTGATTGCTGACCTCCTCCTCATAGGCAACCACCAGACGCGAGCCGTTACCGATACTGGACTTTCATCTCCTCCTGTCATGCCGTGGATCATTCTGGCACTCACATCATTCATCCACCTCTGTGCTCCTAGCCCACGGCTAACCGCTATCACGGAGCTCTCAGTCCCTCCGCTCGGCATCATGATCAAATATTCAACTCTGCAACTGGTCCAACTCGTCAACTATTCCATTCCATCCTGCATCCCAGTCGTCAGATGGCTCGGACTTCTACGTCGACCCCGTTACATCCACAGAAGCTCTCGCCGCAAGTTTGTTTTCTTCCACCACGGACAATCAATTCCATCCATCTGGTCACCTGCACGCTCTGTCGCACCTGTCCCACGTCATCAGAATGCTTCACCCACTGGTTCACATAGGGCTGAATGCACCATCAGGTGCACAGAAAACCCGGACTGGACTACAGTGCTTTCGTCACCCCACCGACCACACGCACTGCTAACCGGGACAACCTCAGATCTCTCCAGCCTGCCCCCATCCCACCAACCTCTCACCATGCCAACTTTGCCCTCTCAACACCCAATCGCTCAACAATAAAGCCCCTGCCCTCCATGAACTAATCCTAGACAACCCTCTGGACTTCCTTCTGCTCACCGAAGCCTGGCAACAACCCAATGACTTCTTCTCCCTCAACCAAACATCCCCCCCTGGCTACATCTACATCTGCAAACCCCGCCCCTCCTGCCGTGGAGGTGGCCTCGCTGTTATTTTCAATCAGAACTTCCGGATCACAGAACTCACCCTCCCCTCAGTATCATTGTTTGAATTTCTTGCCTTCAAATCTCTTTCCTCCATGACAGTCATCCTCATTTACCGGCCACCTAAACCAAATCCCTCCTTCCTCTCTGATTTAACTGAACTCCTCACACTAGCCTCATCTCTCTCTCCACGTCTGCTGCTACTCGGTGACTTAAACATCCACATGGACTCCCCAACCTGCAAGCTCTCATCAGAATTCACCATTTTACTGGATAACTTCTCTCTCACCCAACATGTCACATTCCCCACCCATGAAAAAGGACACATCCTCACAAACTGATATGTTTCATCATCCTTTCTCCAACCCCACGCCCCCGCCTCCTCAGAGAAATCACCTTCCGCAACCTTAAATCAATCGATCCACACCATCTCTCCGACCTCTCTTCACCACTCTCCACCTGGACTCAACCCTCACCTCACCTGATGACCTCACAAACCACCTCAACTCCACCTTGTCTACCTCCCTCAACACTCTGGCCCCCCTCAAAACAAAAACTGTCACTTTCAACACCTCTTCACCCTGGTACACACCTGCACTCCGGAAAATAAAACAAACTGGCCGCCAACTTGAACGTCTGACAAAGAAATCATCCCTCACAGTCCATCACGAAGCCTATAAACTCCACCTCACTGCCTACAAAGACGCCCTCATTGCTGCCAAATCTGCCTACCTCTCCACCATCCTCACCGACCCCTGCCAAAACCCCAGAACCCTCTTCTCCACAATGAACAACCTCATCAAGCCTCGGAACAAAACCCTCCTTACCTCTACTCCGGATCTCTGCAACTCATTCCTCCACTTTTTCACTGACAAAATCAACAACATTTACAAATCTCTATCCCCTGTATCTGACCTCCCAGGATCTACTCCAGCACCCACCATGGCTCCTCCTCTCCCCATCTCTCCTGACCTCCCGACCCCTTCTCCTGACTGCCTCCTCTCCCAGTTTGACCCGGTCACTCCTCCTGAAATCTCCAAACTCATCAGCTCCTCCAAACCCACCACCTGCTCCCTTGACCCCCTCCCTACTCCACTCCTGAAGTCCTGCCTCCCCATCCTATGCCCCTTGAGTTGAAGTGGTTAGTGATGTCACTAACCACTTCAACTCCTCACTGTCCCTTGGAACTGTCCCCTCTGCCTTCAAAACTGCAGAGGGGACAATCATATCCCAAGCAATCATAACCCAAGAGGTCAGCCCTGAAACCAGTCCCCTCTGTTAGTTGGTTCTGAAGTTAACTAATACACCAACCCATCATCCCATACACTGTTAATTTCCTGTTTTTCCTGTTTTTATTTTTAAATGTTTAAAATTGAGTTTACTCAATGAATTGTATGCATGTTTTTCTTCTCACATTATTATCCTTGATGCTTTGGCAATATTGTTATTTCTGACATTCATGCCAATAATAAGCAATTTCAATTGAAATTCAATTGACAGAGAGAGATGGAGGGAGAGAGAGAGAGAGAGAGAGATGGAGATAGGCGGTCCTCCCGGCTTCACAGGATGGGAGCAGTGAAAATCCCGGACGAGAGCAGCATCCAAAATCTGCTGCCGGGGGGACCCAGCTCCTCTCCTCAGGCCCATAGCCCTCCCAGTTGATAAGGTACTGCAGGCCACGGCAGTGAACTCCACCCATGGAAGCTGGAATGACCAGGAAGTGGGGTTGGATGTCAAACAGCGCAGGGTGGTCTCCAGTTTCTGGTTTGCTCTCTCAGCTTGACCATTAGCTTGGGGATGGGACCCTGAGGTCAGGCTTACAGTGGCGCCGATGGCACGGCAGAATGACTTCCAAATGGCCGAGGTGAATTGTGGACCCCTGTCGGAGACTATGTCCAAGGGCAGGCCGTGGACCATGAATATCACAGAAATCAGGAGTTCAGCTGTTTCCTTGGCCGTGGACAGTTTAGGCAAAGGCAGGTAATGGGCAAACTTGCTAAAACGGTCCACCACAGTGAGCACAACAGTCATGCCTTTAGATGGTGGCAGTCCAGAGACAAAATCCAGAGAAAGGTGGGACCAAGGGCGACACGGTGTGGGCAGAGGCTGCAGGAAACCAGGAGGATGTCGGTTTGAGCTCTTATTCTGAGCGCATACGGGACAGGCCGAAACGAAGGTCTGAACATCTTTCCTCATGTCTGGCCACCAGAACCGCCTGCGCAGAGAGCGGGCTACTCCAGGATGACACGAGAGTCTGGAGGAGTGGCCCCGCTGTAAGACAGATGGTCGGACAGAGAGAGGTACAAACAGATGGCCTGGGTCATTACCTGGGTCAGGCTGGTGCTGCAAAGCCGTCCTCACCTCATTCTCAATCTCCCAGGTGGCTGCCCCGATAATACAGGTTCTGGGTACAATGGTGTCAGGCTCCGCAGTGGTCTCCTCTCTCGAACAGCCGAGATAGAGCGTCTGGCTTCACATTCCTTGATCCGGGCCTGTAGGTCAGAGCAAAATTGAAATAACCGAAGGACAGAGCCCACCTGGCTTGAAGAGGGTTAAGGCGCTTCGCTGAGCGGATGTATTCCAGGTTCTTATGGTCGGTCCAAACCATGAATGGCTGATCTGCGCCCTCCAGCCAGTGTCTCCACTCCTCAAGAGCCAGTTTGACCGCCAGCATTTCACGGTTCCCGACATCATAATTCCTCTCTGTGGGGGATAAACAATGGGACAAAAAGGCACAGGGGTGAAGTTTATTGTCCTTGGGGGACCGCTGGGACAGCTCCAACACCCACGTCCAAGGCGTCGACTTCAACCACAAACTGTCGGGATGAGTCTGAACTGCTGAGGTGAACCTTTTCTTAAGCTCCGAAAAAGCTCCTTCCATCTCAGAGGATCGCAGACAACTGACATGACAGGCAGGGCTCCAGTTACTTATTTTAGCTGTTGTCCAGTCAATGTTAGGATTATGTTTAGTTAGCCAAGAGTGCCCCAAAACCAGAGGTATGAATGGTGAGTTAATGACAAAAAAGGGGATAAGCTCAAAATGGTTATCTGACAGCTGGAGCTGGACTGGGCAGGTGCAGGTGGAGACTCGAGCCAGCAGTCTCCCGTCGAGTGTGCTAGCCTCCAGCGGCTCTTCCAGTAGCTCCGTAGGCAACCCCAGCTGTTTCACTAACGTGGTGTCCAAAAAACTCTCATCGGCTCCCAAATCAATGAGCGCTAGGAGCTCCAGAGTCTGGTCCCTTCAGCAGATGGTGGCATGTAACTGGTTACGAGGTCGGGAAGACAGGGGTACAGTTGCTCGGCTTGCTAGGATGCTCCCCCTGGCTAGCGAGCCCTCCGCTTTAACGGTCGGCTAGGGCAGGTGGCAAGGTAGTGACCAGGTTTTCCACAGCAGAGGCACATGTTGTTAGTTCTACGTCGTTTCTGTTCCTCTGTGCTGAGCTGGTTCCGTCCCAGCTGCATAGGTTCACCCACGGGTTCATCCTCTCTGGGGTCTAACCGGGGCCAGGTTATGCTCCTTCCGACGAGACGTAACGTCCCAGCCAACATTACGCCGCTTCTCCCTTCGCCGCTCACGGCATCGATTGTCTATACGGATAGTCAGAGAAATTAAATCATCCAAGTCTTTAGGCACAGGATGTGATACCAGTTCATCCTTCAGTAATTCGCTTAAGCTATTGACAAACACTGCCTGTAGGGACGCCTCGTTCCACCCACTATCTGCTGCCAATGTCCGGAACTCAATGGCGTATTCAGCCACATTCCGAAGCCCTTGGCAGAGAGAGAACAGCCGCATGGCGGAGTCTTTACCTTGGACCGGGTGGTCAAAAACCTTAGTCATCTCGGTAGTAAAGGCAGCATAGGTGGTGGTGGCCTGATCTTACTTCCCCCAGTGAACCGAAGCCCACTCCAACGCCGCTCCCCGCAGTAACCCAATCAGGTAAGCGATTTTGGCTTTTTCTGTAGCGTATGTAAGGGGCTGGAGATCAAAGACAAGACCACACTGCATGAGGAATGTTTTACACTGACCTAGATCTCCATTGTACCTCTCTGGTGGGAAGACCCACTGTTCCCTGGCAGGGTTGGCTGCAACAGGTTTTGCAGTGCGCTCTGGAGATCCGCCATTCAGGTCGATAGGTTTTGGAGTCCTCCCATTATCTCCTGAAGCGCGGTGCTGTGCTGGTCCAGGATTGCTCCATGAGTAGAGACGGCATGATGGACAGGCTAAAAGTCTGCTGGATCCATTCTGGCCGGATCGTTCTGTCAGGTTACAAAAAAACAGGAACCCAAAAGCAGAATGAACAAGGTGTGTTTTTTATTTGTATGTGACAAACAGGTGAGTCCAGATAGTGGGGCAGTGGGTGTAAGTGAGCTGGCTGGAGGTTAGTGAAGATCCAATTATGCTGGTGAAGCAAACAGCCAGGTGGAAGTGCAGGGAATATTCCAGGTGGCAAAAACTGCAGACAGGAGAACAGGAGGCAGATTAGCAAAATGGCACAAAAGCACTGAACAGCTGAGCAAACTTTCCAAACTGACTGACATACTGGTAAGGCTAACGATCCGACGGGGACGGGAAGGTTGGCCGGATTTATAAAGGGAAGTTTGTTTGTGTTTGTTTAGTTTTCCTGTTTTGTAGTATGTATTCCTGTTCTTTGATCATTATTTCTGTTTCCTGTTTTATTTTGATAGTCTGGTTTTCTGTCTTATCTAGTTTTACTTCCTGTGTTTTCCCGCCTGTCTGATTGTCTTGCCCCGCCCTGACATGTTTGACCTGTTGTATCACCTGTTCCTTGTTTGCTCATTACCTCATGTATTTAGCCTCTGTGTTCCCTTTGTCTCTTGTCAGATGGTTTTGTGTGTGTTTGTGTGCTTTCCCCGTGTCAGTTCTGGTCAATTTCTATCCTTCCTATATTTCCCTCGTTTTTTTTCTCCCTTGGTTTTTTGGATCCTTTTACTAATTTTGGAATTGGTTTTTGCCTGCTGTTTCTCCCAGGACTCCCTTGGTTCATTTTTGTGTTTTCATTATTAAATCCTCGAGCTCAACCCTTCTCCTGCCTGCCTGCCTGTCCCTGCATTTGGGTCCTCTAATCCCCGGAATTGTGACAGGAAAAAGCACTAAAATATTGTACTCAAGTAAAAGTACCAATACTTTGATGACTAATTACTCAAGTACAAATAATTAGTAGTTCATTTAAAATGTACTTTATGTAAAATGTACTTAGTTACATAAAAAAAACCTGTAAAACGGGGTGGGGGGGGGATCAAGTAGTGAAAATAGGACAAGGGGTATAAATCCCAAACTATTTTGTTTTTAATTAAATAAAAATCTATACAAATGTATACATATGTAATAACAACATAATACATGTCACACATGACATTTCATGTTAAAATCTTCTCCAAAAAAACTGAGCTCTCCCTTTACCATTCACACTGCTGAAACATTTGATGTGACTGTAAATTCAAAGGCTCGTTTACATTCAAACCGGTGACAATTTCGGTGGGGCAAAGCCTATTTGTTCAACCAAGACTAATGTTCACAGCCCAGACTACCAGCTAGTCGAGCACAGCTTTGTGCTTCCTGTCCCGCACTATCTGCCGTGTGCTGAATTGCTGTGGAGCTCTCCAGCGACTGGCAAAAATAGAAGCTCTGCGTATCTGCTCCGGAGGGCTGCAGACCGCCGGAGCAGATACGCAGTCGGAACACAGCAGTTCTGCAGTCAGTGGAAATACACACACTGGCCCTCATCGATCAACCTAACATAGAAACCAGCGCAGATATGACAGGCTTCAAGTGGGATTCATGAAATGTTCATATCACACCAATCAGAGCGTAAGAATGGTCGTACATTGATAAATGCAGCAGCTGGAAACAATGGTAATTTAAATATCACGCCCCTATATATTCCCGGGTTTGAGGCCTCACCCCTACAATTTACAACATTTTTTAGAGGTGGAGATTGAAACCCTGATATCTCAGGTTCGTTTGCACCAACGTGTGTACTATTTTGCATCCTGAAAACTGGTATTAAAGGCTGGAGAAAGAATGTGGGATGAAAAGAGATCACTGATGCAGTCAAAGTGTTGCCGTAGTAAATCGGACTCCAGCTGAAGTTTATTTAATTTATACATCTTTGACATATGTGTGCTATAGTCCTTATAGTAATATACAGGCTTATATTGCAATATCTTAGGCCTACATGTAGGTGTACTTATAAACACACGGTAGTGGAGTTTATGCAGTGTCTTTTATTTTACTTGTGCTTTCTCATGAGTCAGCCATGCTGTTTATAGTAGGCTCTCCCCCGCTGATGCAAGACAGAGCCATCTGCCCTTAATCAATGTGATGGAGTGCCTCACCGTGGTACGTGCGCGTACGTGTGCACTGTTGTACCGGCGCATAGAGGTCTTCTAAAAGAGCCAGATCTGCCATTGCTGATAAGTGGCCAACTGATGACTTCTCCTTCTCCTGTTAAACTGATTATATGCTGCACCGCAAGTCCACACTGACTCGAAAACTTGCGTATACAATTTCAGACCAGACGTGAGATTTTATCGCTGCCTACACTGGCGTTCAAATTGATAAATGCTGAGCTTTGCGTAGGAACCTGCGTACTCCCATCCTACGCCTGTTTTAGGTCGTGCGGACGTTTCATAAATGAGGGCCATTGACTTTAATGGCAACCTAATGACTCTGCCGCCGTTACGCAGCTGTTACGCAGACGTTAGGCAGCTGTTACACAGCTGGTGGAAATTGGAGGTTAGGCAGCAGAATTCAATGTTTCAGCATTTCTACTGAACCGTCATCGCTCGCCTGATCCACCTCCATCTCATTCTCAATCTCCTACAGAAAGACTTGGAGCCTGGTAGGCAGCCTAGATACTGATCATTCTCCTACAGGAAGACTTGGAGCCTGGTAGGCAGCCTAGATACTGATCATTCTCCTACAGGAAGACTTGGCCCTGGTAGGCAGCCTAGATGCTGATCAATCTCCTACAGAAAGACTTGGAGCCTGGTAGGCAGCCTAGATACTGATCATTCTCCTACAGGAAGACTTGGAGCCTGGTAGGCAGCCTAGATACTGATCATTCTCCTACAGGAAGACTTGGCCCTGGTAGGCAGCCTAGATGCTGATCATTCTCCCACAGGAAGACTTGGCCCTGGTAGGCAGCCTAGATGCTGATCAATCTCCTACAGAAAGACTTGGAGCCTGGTAGGCAGCCTAGATACTGATCATTCTCCTACAGGAAGACTTGGAGCCTGGTAGGCAGCCTAGATACTGATCATTCTCCTACAGGAAGACTTGGAGCCTGGTAGGCAGCCTAGATACTGATCATTCTCCTACAGAAAGACTTGGAACCTGGTAGGCAGCCTAGATACTGATCATTCTCCCTACAGAAAGACTTGGAGCCTGGTAGGCAGCCTAGATACTGATCATTCTCCTACAGAAAGACTTGGAGCCTGGTAGGCAGCCTAGATACTGATCATTCTCCTACAGAAAGACTTGGAGCCTGGTAGGCAGCCTAGATACTGATCATTCTCCTACAGAAAGACTTGGAGCCTGGTAGGCAGCCTAGATACTGATCATTCTCCTACAGAAAGACTTGGAGCCTGGTAGGCAGCCTAGATACTGATCATTCTCCTACAGAAAGACTTGGAGCCTGGTAGGCAGCCTAGATACTGATCATTCTCCTACAGGAAGACTTGGAGCCTGGTAGGCAGCCTAGATACTGATCATTCTCCTACAGGAAGACTTGGAGCCTGGTAGGCAGCCTAGATGCTGATCATTCTCCTACAGAAAGACCTGGAGCCTGGTAGGCAGCCTAGATGCTGATCAATCTCCTACAGAAAGACTTGGAGCCTGGTAAGCAGCCTAGATACTGATCATTCTCCTACAGGAAGACTTGGAGCCTGGTAGGCAGCCTAGATACTGATCATTCTCCTACAGGAAGACTTGGAGCCTGGTAGGCAGCCTAGATACTGATCATTCTCCTACAGAAAGACTTGGAACCTGGTAGGCAGCCTAGATACTGATCATTCTCCTACAGAAAGACTTGGAGCCTGGTAGGCAGCCTAGATACTGATCATTCTCCTACAGAAAGACTTGGAGCCTGGTAGGCAGCCTAGATACTGATCATTCTCCTACAGAAAGACTTGGAGCCTGGTAGGCAGCCTAGATACTGATCATTCTCCTACAGAAAGACTTGGAGCCTGGTAGGCAGCCTAGATACTGATCATTCTCCTACAGAAAGACTTGGAGCCTGGTAGGCAGCCTAGATACTGATCATTCTCCTACAGGAAGACTTGGAGCCTGGTAGGCAGCCTAGATACTGATCATTCTCCTACAGAAAGACTTGGAGCCTGGTAGGCAGCCTAGATACTGATCATTCTCCTACAGAAAGACTTGGAGCCTGGTAGGCAGCCTAGATACTGATCATTCTCCTACAGAAAGACTTGGAGCCTGGTAGGCAGCCTAGATACTGATCATTCTCCTACAGAAAGACTTGGAGCCTGGTAGGCAGCCTAGATACTGATCATTCTCCTACAGAAAGACTTGGAGCCTGGTAGGCAGCCTAGATACTGATCATTCTCCTACAGGAAGACTTGGAGCCTGGTAGGCAGCCTAGATACTGATCATTCTCCTACAGGAAGACTTGGAGCCTGGTAGGCAGCCTAGATACTGATCATTCCTCACTGTAGTGGTTCTCCTACTTAGTCAAAGTTTGTTTTGTTTTTACACAGTAACTGATTGGATTTGTAATATTATTGTTATTATATTGTATATTATATATTATTATATTGATAAAACTGAGTGGTGGACAAACTGTTGACGATAACACTACAACAATAAAAAAGTAGCCATGCTTTACTGTATGATTGCATTAGTAGCCTATATAAACGTTGCACATCATGCAAACTTTAACAAGAATTGATGCTTTTGTATCTGCATTGACAGACAAAAACTCATGATAGACCTCTTGAAATTATAGCATAGGGCCTCTTGAAATTATGTATATATATTAGGGCTGTCAATCGATTAAAAAAAAATTAACTAATTAATTGCACAATTTGCTGTAATTAATCGCGATTAATCGCTTTTTTAAATTGAGACTGAAGCTTATAATGATGGATATTTAAATGCTAAATCACTTAACTTTGCAAATATGAAGAAAAAAACAAACAAGGAAAGGTCCTGCTAAGTTCAGAATTTTTAATATCTTTCAGAACAACAGCAGCAACAATTTGGCTTATTTAGGCCTGCTGAAGGCTGCTGAAACGGCTAGAAACTGTCACCGTCCCCGGCTGCTGTCGCCTGCTCTCGTCTACTTTACAGGCGAGGAGCAGTTCATCTCCAACGAGCCGAGAGTTCGGTTCATCTCCAACGAGCCGAGAGTTCGGTTCATCTCCAACGAGCCGAGAGTTCGGTTCATCTCCAACGAGCCGAGAGTTCGGTTCATCTCCAACGAGCCGAGAGTTCAGTCGGCGGCAGGGCAGTCGGGACTTTCCGGAGAAAACAAACCCATGTGGCGCGTTCGTCCAATCAGCTGCCGGTTTTCATTACTTAATTTTTTTTACGAGTTAAATATTAAAAAAATAACGCGTTAATTTTGACAGCCCTAATATATATAATAAAATCAGTAAGAAAAAAAAAGGTGTGGTGTGGCACTTTTGTCAGTTCATTTTGAATTGTTCTCCTTGGTTTCCTGTGTTCTTATGTCCCTTCATGCTTTCCATAGTGTCAAAATGGTGAATGTGTCTACTTTTATTAGTATTAATACATTAATACATATTAATACATATATATATATATATATATATATATATATATATATATATATATATAGTTAGTAGTTTTAGGAGTTGGTATACATATTCAGGGGAGCGCAAGGACGGGTATAGTTATATCAGTACTAGTTAAATAGTTGTACAGTTTTATTCCCAACTTGTATATATTTTAAATTATTTGTTCTTATATTCTATCCTATTATTATTTCATGTATATTGTATCCTATTATTTCATTTATATTCTGTGTGTGCCATTTGCGGAGCGGGGGGGGTGGCTAATTGGGCTTAAGCCCCGAATGTTTTGTCAAAAGCCAGAATCTTTTAGATTTTTTAAAATAACTTCAACTTTGTTTCATTTCCCCCAAACTGGGCTCTGTGTCTGTCAGACGGTTCAGAACTACCCTATCAGCAGAGCAATCATGTAATGCACAGCAGATTATGGTGCAGGTAGATTATTTTCTGAAATATATTGACTATTATAACTTTATTTTTCTTAAAATATCACAACTCCTCCATAACTCAGATAACAGATATATTTTGAATGTGCACAAAGTTTTGGACATGAGCAGAAATCTTGCTCAAAGAAATCTGAAATATTACAGTCCAGGGGTTTATTAATTCATTCAAATTAATTCATTTATCATTGACGTGAATAATTGTCATATGCACATTTAAGGAGGTTACTTCCTCAACAAAAGATGCAAAAAGAAAAGGGAAGAGTAAATGATGCCTCTAGGCTACATGTGTGCTGAGTCAGATATAATTAGAAAAGCTGATCTACAGGAGAATAAATAGATGAAAGCAATACAGAATGCCTGAGAGCATTACTTCCATATATTCCGTGATGTTTTTATATTTGGATTATAATCTATGTTTACCTTTTACATAAAGATTTCCAGCATCAATTTATTCAGAAAAGGTATAAATAGGTGCATACAAATTCACCAGAATGCAGGAAATGAAGAGTTTAATGCTCAAAATTTTCTGGGAGGACCCCATATCCCCCACATCATAAGTCACCATGTGGAAATTGAATAAATACTTTGTATTTGGTTGAATTGTCAGTGCCATGTGTCAAATCTTTTGTTGTGTAAATCTGAGCAATTATTAATAATAACAAAACACTAATAATAATATTAATGAAACACTCCTTTGCATCCTTATGCATTCTATTATCTCAAACAGCCTTAAAAATAGTGCATTTAGCTGACGAATTGGGAAAAAAATCTCCACCGGGGAGCATGCCCCGACCCCCCCTAGGTTTGGGCTAAGCCCCAATGTTTATATCATCTGGCTCCGCCCCTGGTGTGTGCTGTGTGTCTGATATTGTGCTCCTGCAACACTGGTATTTCCCATCTTTTGGGATCAAGAAAATCTATCTATCTATCTATCTATCTATCTATCTATCTATCTATCTATCTATCTATCTATCTATCTATCTATCTATCTATTTATTTATTTGTGATTTGTGGGTGGGCCGTCTGGGCCAAAATGCCAGGGCTGATTTTTGGTCCCAGTCCGTCCCTGTCAGTCACTGTTGCTCCAGCAGAGAGGAGCTTCTCCAAACTAAAGTTGATCAAGTCATACCTGAGGTCACCATGTCCCAGGAACAGATCACTGGCCTCGCCGTCATCAATATCAATCACTCAATATGGCAGCAGATTTCATATGATGACATCATTGATGAGTTTGCATCAAGGAAGGCCAGAAAGGTCAGGTTTTAGTTGTAGTTTGGGTTTTCTGTTGTTACTGCTATAGTGTAATAATTACCTTCTTTTAGTGTGTTTTCACATTTGTGTGATGAAGAATTTGTGCTATTTCGAATATTTATTCTATATTGTGTCTTTTGGCAATGTTGGAGGTAGAGATTGTGCACCTTAAAAAATCTCGCCTGGGCGCATTCAATGTAGAACCACCCCTGCCATTGGGGTTAGTCCTCCTGCAGGGCCAGCAGGGCCATCATGCAGCATTACGCAAGGGGTCACCACACTATTTATTTTACAACCTATTGTAATTGTTAACACCTTGCCAAAATCACAGCATCAACTAGTATCCCCCACTCCGAGATACAATCTGAAGATGAAAGTGTAATAGGCTAACACACTTTTCTTCATGCAGGTTTTGTTACAAACAGTATGCAGTCGGCCATCTCCTCCTCCCTGCGCTCTGTGGTGGACAATGTGACGGCAAGAGAGCACCAATTAAATATTAATACATTTTTTTTATTAAAGATTTGAGTTGGATTTTACTAGGTGGTAATGGAACAATTATCACTCAGTACAAGCACAAATAACACTGCTGGATTTAATCTTCATGGTAATGTGGATGATATGGAGTGAAGAAATGTGCGTGAGGCATCAATACTTGAAAATATTACGAGTAATCGTTATTCCCACATGTACTTTCTGAAGTCTGACTTCAGTTCACCACCTCACCATCTGCGCCACCGATTCCTATTTTGTTCCATAATATGCGTGCGATGGGTCAGAGTTTGCGTGAGGACCACATTCTCCCGCCAAGATTGTTTTTTATAAATCACAACCTTTGTGGGAAGTGGTGTACACACGCCAGCACCGCTTTTGTTTTTATAAACGCCACGCTTATAAATGAGACCCCAGATGTGGTGTCTAACCAACTACACACTGTTGGGCATAAATGAGAAGCACTATCATCTTTATTATGCTTTGCCATAATACTAAAATAGTTCAAATTGTTGAAAATTCTTCAGATTTTTCAAATGCACAGAAATATTTGCAGATATACACACACACACAGAACCATGTTCAGTGCATTTAAGAAGTGCCATTTTGAATTCCAAAATGTGTGTAAAGCAGAAAATGTGTTTAGACTTTTGAGACTTGAGAAGAGGTTTGCCTCTCTGTGTGTCAGTTTGAATAATTTTATTTTCATTTTAGTGTGTTAGCAATTGAAAAAGCTGTAAACTCCAGTATGCCAGCATTGTTGACCAAAGGCATCTCTTCCATTTCCACTTGCATCGCTGAAACTGGAGTTTTAAAATACCCACTATATCCTCAGGGCCCCGAGCTTGTAAGACATCAAGCTTCTTGAGATGAGATTCTGCTGCTGACATGAAAGCTATACAACCATAATTTAAAAACAGGTCTCATGATATGTTTTGTAGAGATTATCTACTTGCTCCCCACTCCTGTCCTGCCAAACAAATCTAAAATACATTAATAACCTTTTTACATTTTTTCTGATAGGTCCAGTACGTTAACCCAGTACATCCCAAAAGCCTGCACCTCCTTTGGCCGCCACTCCTTCCATTTCTCAGCTATATATGATGGAACGTACTACAAACCCCCGAAACTCAAAACTCTCATCCTACTAACTGCCTTCAAATCACATTCTGTGCTCGGGTCTGATCACTGTCACATCACACGTGCTAACTGTTATTATTTCATCCATCTTTCACCTACTGTTTTGCACACCCTTACCCTGCTATCGTTGTCATGTCCTATTGAATATTTGCACAGATGCACATCTTCATTGCTATCATATTCTGCTTTCACTCTTTGCACCTTCATCTGCCCCGACATGCTCAACTGTTTTTCTTTTCTTCCCACCTTAGTATCACACAATTTTAGTACACTCTACCGATCTACATCTCTGTCTAGACCACAATTGCACTAACTGTATATTGACTCTTTACCACATTTCACCATTTTATATAGCATGTCATTTCATATTTACATAGACTTTTTTCAACGCTCATTCATGCATATTGTGTTAGTTTCTGAACCACATTAGCACCTAGACCACTTTTGCTCTAACTGTATATTGACTCTTCACTACATTCAGCATTTTATATAGACTGTATATTCATGTTTACTTGTGTTATCACTGACCTACATCACTAACTAGAA